>NC_081564.1:57762890-57795539 GCF_022355385.1 Mustela nigripes
TGTGTAAACCTGGCGATTCACAGACCTGTACTCCTGGGTCTAATAATACATTATATGTTTGTTTAAAAATTTTAAAAAAATTAAAAAAAAAACAAAAACAAAGTTTCCATAACACAAAGTTTAATTGGAAGACCAAAAAAAAAAAAAAAAAAAAGGAATGGACAGCACAGGGATAGGTCCTAGGCAAAAGCCTCCATTTGGTTTATGGGTAAAAATATATTGGGCAGACCATGCTACCTTTTAGTCTTCATTTACAACACAAACCTAAATAAATGGGTGCTATCATAGAAAAGCAGTTTAACTAACATTTATCTGTAGAGAGCACACAGAAACTCAAAATCTAAGACTTTTCTTTATATGCATGTATTTTATTTTTTTAGAAATCTTACCTTATTATCAAGAATACAACATGAGAGCTATCATCCTAATAATATTTCAAATGTACATTATTTTAAAATATAGATACCATTTACAGCTGGTCCCTAGAGTTTATATATTTTGTGTAGCTGAAAATTTATCACTGTTCACTAGTAACTCATATCCCCTTCCCTCCAACCCTTCAATTTTCGTTCTTTGAGTCTATGAATTTGACTATATTAGGTACCTCACGTAAGTGGAATCATAAAGTATTTATCTTTCTGTGTCTGCTTTATTTTACCTATTACAAATCCTCATAGTTCATCCATATAGCCACATATTGCAGTATTCCCTTATTTTTTTAAGACTGAGTAATATGCCATAGTATGTATATACCACATTTTTTTTAATCCATTCATCTGATGATAGACATTTAGGTTGTTGTCAGAGCTTGACATTGCAATTGTCAATGCTTTGATGAACATAGGAGTACCAATATTGCTTTCAGGTTCTCACTTAAATTTCTTCTGGTATATACTTAGACATGAGATTGCTGGATCATGTGGTAGTTCTTCTTTAAAAAAAAAAAAAAAAACTAAGGGATCTTTATATTGTTTTCTATAGAGACTTTGCCATCTTTATTTTTTCCTTTCTTTTTTAAAAAGATTTTATTTATTTGACAGAGAGCACATAAGCAGGGGGAGCAGCAGAGGGAGAAGGAGAAACCAGCTCCCTACTAAGCAGGAAGCCCAGTGTGCAGCTTTGATCCTATTATGCTGGGATCATGATCTGAGCTGAAAGTAGATGCGAAACAGACTGAGCCATCCAGGCACCTCAAGGCTGTACCATCATTCATTCTCCCCAGCAGTGTGCAAAGATTCCAGTTTCTCCACATTCTTACCAATACTGCCGTGTGTGTGTACTTATGATAGTCATCCCGAGAAGTATGAGGTGGGAGCTCATTGTGATTTTGTTGTGCAGTTTCATGATGATTGTTGACATTGAACCTTTTGTCATAAACCTGTTGGTCATTTATATGTCTTCTTTTAGAACTATCTATTCAAGTCCTTAGCCCACTTTTAAATTTGGTTATCAGGGTGTTTTTTTGTTTGCTTGTTCATTTTTTTCTTTTGCCTTATTATTATTATTTTTGCTATTGTTCTCCCCCATTCCATAGGTTGCCTTTTCACTTTGTTGATTGTTTTCTTTGCTGTATAGAATATTTTTTAGTTTAATATAGTCCCTCTTGTTTATTTGTGTTTCTGTAGCCTGTGCTTTTGGTGTCATATTCATGACAAAACCAATGTCATGAAGCTTTTCAATTATGTTTCCTCTAGGAGTTTTATAATTTCAACTCTTATGTTTACATCTTTAATCCATTTTGAGTTTATTTTTGCTTGATTTGGTTGATTTTGGTGTAAGATGAAGATTTAGTTTCATTCTTCTTCATGTGGATATCAGTTATCCTAATTCCATCTATTGAAGACTTTTAAATGTCCTCTTTGTTCATGATCCAATGAGAAAGAGAAAAGAAATGTCCAGTAGAAATAAGTTTTGTCAGGTAACTGAGTCAGGCTGTATAGTGAGTGTCCTAGACAGGGAGAAAATTAGTTGAAGACACTGTGTGACTTGTGGTGGCAGGCAGGAGTTGTCACTGAGTTACAGAGAGCTCCATCTGAACCATGGCTGAGATTCTGAGTGGTTGACCTATTTGGAATTGTACTTTGCATGGCATATTTACATGTAGAATTTTGTCTGTTGGCTGAAAGAGAGGAGTAGAAAAGTGAAATTGGAAGGGATGTGATAGTATCTTTCCATTGTCCAGCCTGGGGACTTGGAGATGGTGAGATGCTATGCACACAAATGTGATAGAAGGTAATAAAGCTTCTTGAGGGTTTCTCAGCTTTGAGATGCAGTGGGAGAATTCTAGGCTGAGTATATCAGAACTATAACAACAAAGACCAACAGAACACCAATAGGAAAGCACCAGTGTCTAGTAACCATGACTCTTCTCAGGCACCTGCCACCCCAGAGAGAGAGAGGGGAACAAATCTGGAACATAGTTAGGATTCCTTTGAGGCCTTGAGAAGTAACTTAAGAAGAGGGAAAAAGAGAGACATGTTGATGTTCTATATTTGCAGATGGGGGTTCACCAGAGTAGAAGCCTTTGCCAGTTAATGGTCAGCCATTTCTTACAAAGAGCCATAGCCACATTGATGGTGTATTTTCAAAATAAATTGTTAATAGTTATGATATGGTTTGTAAAATTCATAGAAATCTTAAACAAGGAGCAGAGATCTGGAGTTTGGACTCACAGATTAACTTTTGGTGCAACTCTGGGGTATTTCAGTTGTTTGGACATCATGTTTCTTAACTATCTATAAGCCAGTTGGGATAGAGGAACTTTAAGCTTCACTTCATTTTAAATTCACCCAGGTCGTATCCTCTCTTAACTTAGTGTGTATGTGCAAAATCTAATACCACCAGCTAATGGGGTGTTTTCCTACTGATTAGTCCTTTCTCTAATTCTTTAACCATGTCACATATCAAACTGACACATATTCACCCACATATGTAATCTTTAAAAATATATTGAGATCAGCCACACATTGCTGGCTACTTTTCCTATAGGACCTTTAATTAGAAAATCACTTTGGATCCCATTTCTGACCATTACCAAGAAAGGAGGTGGCGGGCATCACAGTCTTCTCTCCCAATAGCTTTAGCTTTTACTTTGGGAGTAGACAGAATCCTACCCATCTTGGTAATATTCTAGTTCACCCTGACTCCTGGAAAATCTGAAACCAGCTGATGGTTATCTTATAACCTCAAGGCATTGGCTGAATTTCCATGGATCAGATAACTACATGATACAACATGGGGTTTCACTTACTGTAGATATTTACATTAAACTTATTCAGAATAATTATTTTCACTGGCCCATTGATAGATCAACCAATGGCAATTTAATGAGAATATCTTCTGTCCTTGTAAGGGATATTCCCTCTCAGCAGCAAAGGTGGGACCAGAGCGCACTGTATCACTCTGTCTTGTCAGAGGAGATGTTCTGTCACTGATTAAAGAGCTGCATGTCCTCTTTAGTCACAAAAACATTTCGTGGGGTAACCTTGTTTCTGTCTTAATGGATTCAGGCAATGTAATGAGAGCTACCAAAGTGGACACGAAGAAACCCTTTGAGAGACAGAACATGTCACTTCTCACTTACTCAACTAATGGCAGTCCCTCCCGGGCTAAGAAAGCCCTCTGGACAGAGCTGGAAAAGTCATTTAAAGTACACCTGCATTCCTTCCTTCAAATGCAGCCAAAAGGCATCAAAAAGAGATATTTTTCCTTTATTTGAAAGACCAAATACAACTCACTAGTGTCTTAGTTTCATCAGAGCTGTCTGTTGGTGTAATATCAGAGAGAAAAATGATACTGCCTTAAAATTTGCTCAATGCATACTCTAGCTTTTAAAAGTATTATTTCCATCTCTCTGAGTTCCCCAAACTGCACAGCACCTTTGGATGTTGACAGGTCCAAAATAGGTTGTTTACTTGATGATTTTTTATTGTTAACAGATTGAGCACCCAAAGTTCAGGGGATTTACGTGATATCTGTAAGATACACAATACATGAATGCCTGCCAGAGTAGGACCAGAACTGGGGTTCTTCGACTCTACATTTGCTTCTTTCTCTTTCTCTCCCTGCCCCCTCCCTTCTCCCCATCTCTGTGTATAGGTATATGCATATGTATGTATATACTGATGACAATTTAATACCCACCATAACCAAGCTGGGATGCATGCAGGATAAATAATTTTGCTATTCAGAGAGAGTCAGAAAAAGAAGGACTGAGTTACTGAGAGTGCAGTTTTATTCTATGACTTTTGCCAATTTGAAGAAGCAACTAATTCATAAACTATATGGTAAGCACATTTAACTGTTCTAGGATTTTTCTCATGCTTCATGAAAACAGAGATCATAACTGGGAAACCAACTGTAAAATTAAAAGAACTAGATGTTGCCAATAAAGACCATCATTTCAGGAAAATAAATTTGTTTCTTGGAAGCTGTTCTTGAATGTATGCTTGAGGTGCCCACAAGAAAACTAATTCAACCGAGAAACAAATTGATCTTGCTTCACTGGTTTATATGAACAGAGTAAAATACACACCAACAAGTTATATCACTTAATAACTCCTTGTTTCCTATAACAAATCAATGGCAAGATCACCTTGAATTACCATATTTTGAAAACGTATGTGCAAAGTACCTAGAACTTTACTACATATACCAAATTATGGGTTTCATTAAGAACATCTTCAGAGCTAATGGAATCAAAGTAATCACAGTTTGTGTAGTACCTTTATCCATCATATTTGGGAATTTTGTTTCTTGAGGTTTTTAATTTTTGTTAATATATTGGTAACATCAGTGTGGAGATGAAATAAAAGTGCATGATTTGATGTTGCAGTTGTTATCTGTAAATGTGTCATTTTATTCTGTAAAGACATTTTATTGGATCTTACAGAGCAAAAAATGAACTCATCTTTGCAAAATCAATTCTCTCAGGCCTTGAATTCTTCCTTATTGTGATGTTAAAAGTTGCTTGTAACTTTTTTATTAAAATGGCAGGGAGTGGGAATTTGCACGTTGTATTCTTCATTTCCCAATTTGCAAAAGCTAAGTTTAGTGCATTTTTGTTACTTAATTTGGGGCTATCATAGGAAACAATGGAGTAACAGCTTGAAAATCTTCCTGTCAAGGGTTTCTTTAAACTTCTTTCTCTTCTGTGTTCCAGGGGAGCAAAGCAAATCTTCTTTGACCATGGCCTTACAGAAATGGTCATCCTGAAAGAGGGATGCTATTCAAATACTGAATGGGATTGAAGGAAGCACACACATTATTCCTTAACATTTTACCCCAATTAATATATCATAATACATAGGAAATACATGTACTTACTAACAAATAAATGTATTTTGAGCATCATTACTCTGGACTCCACTATAATCACAATGATTTGGAAAGATAAGTTTTAATGTTCTAATAGCAAAAGGTTTAATGAGCAAATTAATAATAAAAATCCAATCTAAGAGGTATGTTTAAATGTCAGGATGTTGACAATTTATGAGCTCTCCAAAGCAACCATTTTATTACTCAAAAAACAAACCTTAAATTTTCCTTAGTTTCCTAAATGAAAATTATTTTTAAAAAGTATCTCAGCTATTTTGCCTACTCCTAGTTTCTTTTCCTTTAAAGAAATATATTTTGAGAGGGACATTGGAGAGGATATCTGCTATGGTGAGGAAAAAAATATATTTTGAATTTATATTCATTATAAATTCAAATTTTGCAAATTCAAACTAGAATTTATGCATTTGGCTTGATCACACTTCTTTAGAGTTAAAGCTTCATCTTCTAATTGTGTTAAATAAGTCTCACTAAAGATCATTCTTTTTATGTCAAAAAATTTTAAAATATCAGAACCATGAATCTGCTATAAGCATAAAATTGTTGAAATCAGAAGAAACTCTAAAGTTCATTTGTCAGGAAGTTTTTTGCTATTTTACTACAAAATGACAAGTGTGTCCTGTGTACTCTAGAGACTCTTTATTTGAAATAATTCATGTATTCCATATTTATTATGAAGAAATATCTAACTTACTAATATTCAAAGAATGATTCTATTATGGATATATAATATTAATACATTAAGAACCATGATGGTATACATTATTTTCATTAGCTTGTCCAGTCTCATGGCAGTATTTATTTATGTTAAACTGTGAAATGCTGAAAATAGCTGATGGGTTGCTAAAATCTTTATAGAGTCTGAATGCAAAATCACTTATCTTCTCCAAATTCACTTACAATTTAAAAAATCCAGGATTGAAATAATTAGGAAAATACCCAATTAAAGTAATATATTCTGCAACCCAAGTTGTGAAGGGCTTTCCTAGCATAACACTTAGTATGGGTATGCAGAACCTCTCACTCTTCCAGGACCTCCGGAATATTTCTTTCCCTGCCTACCAGTCCCTCAGCAAAGATGAAGGGCTCAATGAGGATGACTCTGCTTTAAGTTTAATTTTGAAGCCTGAGACTGTGTCTTGTTTGGGAGGAAGTCCAGGGGTAGGTAATTTTAAACAGGTTAAGTCTAGACTTTGGGGGCCCTTATTTCTTTGCCACTGAAAGACTGAGTGTATAAACAATCATCAGCACATATGTAAAAATAAAATTCTTACCCAATCCCTGCAGTAGCCAGCCCAGGAAAATAACCCATTTTCTACAGTAACCAGCCAGAGAAACCAGGCTACTACCTATTTATAAGTTGAATTTGTAGGAAGTCAGACTTGTAAGTACAGTAATCATCCAGGAAGTAAAAAAAAAATAATAACTCTTGTCACGATTGACCCAGAGTGGCCAGGGCTTGGTTAATAACTGAAAGTTTCTATAATTTTTGTCCCCACTTCCAGTTGAGGACCAATCAGAGAACACAAATATGTACCTCCCAACTAATCACAAAGGATGCCCCACTTCTAGGTAGCCCATCTGCAACTTCTTTGTGCCAATAGGCTCCAATCAGAACATTACCTGAAGCCTTCACTTTGTTCTACTGTGAAGTTGTCCCATTCATCTACCTTTTTGAGTCTGCCAAACATAGTGGTGGTGGTGGCAGACTCCATGGCTATAGCTTTGAGTAAGTAGATTTTTGCTTGTTCTCATTTGGTTCGTCTTTATTGTTGTCCACACTGATTCACAATGTAGTTAGATTTAACTTAGTTTAGGTTCAATAAAAAAGATAACATCTTTTTTTTGTCTTTATTTTTTATATTTATTTCGTTTATTTACTTGAGAAAGAGTGTGTACACGTGACCTGGGAAGGGGAGAGGCAGAGAGAAAGGGAGACTGAGAATCCTAAGCAGGGTGGGCTCCTGGCACAGAGTCTAATGCAGGGGCTGGATCTCCACAACCCTGAGATCATGACCTGAGCAATACCATGATTTTTAGATATGGAAGCAATTATTTCTTTTTGGTTAAGATTAGGGAAGTCTTCATGAAAGAGTTTACATTTGATTTGGGATAAACGAGTACGTTTAGGAAGAAGGCCAAATAACATTTTTGTTGTTGTAGTTACTATTGTTGCTGCTATTCTATTGTTGTCAAATTAATGACACTTAAAATCTCATTATTCTGGGTTTGTAACTGATCAACATTTAAATTGATGCAATCCTAAATTGGTTCATAATTTTAGATTTGCCCCACATTTGCATATCTTTCTATTAGCTCTTTTGAAGTAGTTCTTGTGTTGTAAGGCCTTTTCGGGATATGGGAGCAGAGATAGAGGGGTGATGAATACCCCTATTGGAACTAATTTTTCAAATGTCCTTAAATCCTTATAACATGAGGACTATTTTTGGCTTTTATTTTCTTTGCCCCATTGCATTGTCCATCTGTCAAAGTTCATCAAAGCCAAGAGATCAGACTACTGCAATGAATTTGAAAGAGCAGGTCCAAGAAAACTGACATGGGGAGAATGATAAAACATTCAA
This sequence comes from Mustela nigripes, assembly GCF_022355385.1. NCBI lineage: Eukaryota > Metazoa > Chordata > Mammalia > Carnivora > Mustelidae > Mustela > Mustela nigripes. The sequence goes on from NC_081564.1 coordinate 57,770,807, forward strand.
ACCTATTCTTTTAGAAATCAACATTCAGCATATAGTCATATATACATAAACCTGAAGTATTTTTTCTTTGTTTGTGAACAATATGAATCTCAATTTCAATTTTAACTAATTTCAATTAGTAAAAGGCAAAGCACATTCTCAAGGACTTCTGGTTTTAACTCACAGCCATAAAAAGCTTTGAATAACATCATTCTCACCTTTACAACAAAGAGAAAGCTAGACAAACACTAAATTAGTGATTTTTACTGAAACCTTCATAGAACTGAAGTTGTAGGACAAGCAACTAACATAAAATAGAAAGAGAAACAGGCACCTAAAGGAATAGGAACACCTGTATGTTTGTTTACCTGGGTCAGATGTCATTTAACAGTATATAGGCCTACAAATCAATTTAAATAGAAGTTTTGAAAGAATAGCTGAAAGTAGAGTGGAACCTGTTGTGAGAGGGTGGAACTACTGAAGGCCACAGATGTAGGGGGATCCATATACTCTAGCAGTGTTTCCCTCTAAGAACACTTCCAGGTCCCTATAGAAAAGATTTGAGAGAATCCTGAAAAACCTCCCTCATGATGCCAGTGGTGAAAAGGAGGAGCAGCTGCTGCCAAAACTGTCAAGATTCATCCTATCTCACTCCCCTAAGGAGTAAAAGCATTCATTTGGAAAGGGAATGACATCAATACTTGTAACCAGAGGGCACTGGTGGAAGTTTGTAGCAGTTGAGGAAGAGGAGTGTAGGCTAAATGTGAAAATCTTTGTACACTGTTTCCTCTGTCTTCCCTAAGGAATGAAAGCCCTGTCTGCATGTGGATAGGATCAAAATGTGTACCTGAGAGCATGGGTGGGGCCCAATGGAAGTTAAGTCATGGGAATGAAGACCCCACTGGAAAAACACCCAGATTCATTTCCCTGTTAGCCCTAAGGAACAAAAGCTTTAGTCTGTAGCCTGGGAGCACTTGTGAAAGCTTGTGGTGACTTTGAAAGTTGAGGAATGCAGGCAACCAGTGAAAATCCTCTAGGTTCATCTCCTGTATTATAAGTAAGAATAAAAAGAATGCCTTATCCTACAGTGGGCAGGGTACCCCATGGAGGGGGTACTGTAAGGAAACCCATTGTACCCTTGGTAAGGTGGGGCAGAGATAGGACAATTAAGTCTTGAACTTTGCTGGTAAGGTAGAATGAATGCTATGTTCATCATTATATCTGAAACAGGGGAAGGAAGGCACATTTGTGAAGACTACATTCCCAAGAACAGCTTCACAATATCTGCCTAAGATGAAAAATTTTGTTTCCTCTCACATCTTCTATAACCATGCTAAGCATTAGTTTAAAAATAACAGTGTAATATTGCTGGAGAAATGGAAAATGCAGACTCTCTCCAGGGAGCAGTGTAAAGGAAAGAACCCAAATCAGGCAGAGAAACAAAAATAAGATATCACTGGAGAAATTTGAAGACTTTGGTACACTGAGAGTAACCATAACAATGCAAATTTCAAATGCAGCCCAAACCTGACCAGATTAACACAACCCCACACAGAAGGAAAGATGTGCTCTACTGCCAGCATGAAACTATTTACTTCAGTATTTATCATCCTATACAACATGTCCAGCCTTGAACAAAAAATTATGAAGTACATAAAAGGGCAAAAAAACCCCAAAAACAAACAAAACAAAACCCACACCTGAAGAGATAGAGTAAACATTAGAACAAGGCTCAGATATGACAAGATACTGGTACTACCAGCCAGGAAACTTATTAAGTTTTTAATTATTATTATAAATTTTGAAGGAAAGTTAGATAACATGTGAAATCAAATAGGTAATTTTAGCAGGGAGATGAAATCTAAGAATACATCAAATATAAATGTTAGGAAAAAAAATTCACAATAAGATGAATAAGGGGGGAGGGGGTTTGGGAGAAGGGGGTGGGATTATGGACATTGGGGAGGGTATGTGCTTTGGTGAGTGCTGTGAAGTGTGTAAACCTGGTGATTCATAGACCTGTACCCCTGGGGATAAAAATATATGTTTATAAAAAATAAAAAATTAAAAATTAAAAAAAAATGATGAATAAGTAATATCTTCAGTGGGACCATCAGTAGATTTGACACATTTTGATAAAAGAATGAGAGACCATGAAGACATGTCAAAAGAAATCCCTATTTAAGATACAAACAAAAAGAAGAATAGAATCTCTAAAGGTTGCCTAGGTGGCCTAGTTGGTTAAGCATCCCAACTTGTGGTTTCAGCTCAGGTCTCAGGATCATGATCTCAGGTTTGTAAGACCTAGGCCCACATTGGGCTCTGTGCTCAGTGGAGAGTCTGCTTGGGATTTTCTCTTTTCTCCTCCCATTCCCCCTCTCCTTTCTCTCTCTCTCTCTCTTTAAAATAAATAAATAAAATCTTAAAAAGAATTTCCAGGCATTATACAGTCTGCCATATACACATGTAATTAGGAAAGGGTAAGAGAAAAATAAGAAAATTGAGGAAATAATGGCACAGAATTTTCCAAAACTAACAACACACACTAACCATAGTTTTAAGAAAATTTAGAGAATATCAATAGGGATAACTAGTAAAAAACCCATACTAACACCTATCTCATTTAAACTACTGAAAAGCAAGACAAAAAGGCAGCCTGAAAGGTGGGAGAGATACATAAATTACAGAAGAAAAAGGATAATAAGTGTAGCAGAGTTGATGTAAGAAAATCTACAAACAGAGGAGATGCAGTGATGTCTCTAAAGTGGTAAAAGTAAATGTCAACCCAGAATTCCATACCTAGTAAAAATAATATTCAAATAAAATTAGACAATGTATAAAAATAATTATATACCACAACCAAGTATGCAAGACTGGTTCAGCATTTGAAAATCAGTGACTGGAATTTATTACAATCAGCTAATGAAAGAAAAGTAATATCATATCAGTTAACACAGAAAAAACATTTGGCCAGATGCTAACACACATTCATTATAAAAGAAACACACTTGTAGCAAAATAGGAATACAGGGAAATGTCTGTATTTTAATAATCTTTTAGAGGTTTTTTTTTTTTAAGATTTTATTTATTTGAGAGAGACAGGATGAAAGAGAGAGAGAGCATGAGAAGGAGAGGTTCAGAGAGAGAAGCAGACTCCTTGCTGAGTGGGGAGTCTGATGTGAGACTCAGTCTCAGGACCCCAAGGTCATGACCCAAGCCGAAGGCAGTCACTTAACCAACTGAGCCACCCAGGCACCCCAATAATCTTTTAAAATAACTTACAAAATTATGAAACAATGTCATTGAAGATAGTGGGTTCTACTTTTTAGGTGCTAACCCAAGTAACTTTAGAAATGAGTAGAATCTGTAAGAGTAAATGCAAAACAAACTATTCATAACCATGATTTTCTGGTTATTTTTTTTCCTTTCAGAGGTATGAGTCAGCAAATCTAAAACCACTATGCATGTATACTGGAATGGAACAATTAAATAAATGGATGACAGATGACAGAATTGTGTTTTCTTATCGTTACAGTGGAAAGATGTAGATAAGCAAGGACCTAATGCTAGACTGACTCATCTGGTGATGGATTAGAAACATAGACATCAGTATGAACCAATATTTTACTTACTAAAGATACAGATGGATTCATATTCAAATATTTATAGATACATCTATATATGCATGCATATGTTTCCTTACTATGTCAGCTAAGAGGACCCAGGGCCAAAACACTCCAGTAATAGTATGCACACCTACCGTCCAGACCTTGGTTTTCAATACTATTCTTCAGTTAAAGGAACTGAAATTCCTTTAAGAGATGGCTAATTGGAGTACTTGGGTAGGAGACATGCAAGATGAGCCTGGAGCATCTTTTAGTGCCAAAACCAAAAACAAACAAACAAACAAACAAAAACAAAAAGTAAGATTATATCAAAGGGCCAATTGAAAAATCTCCCAATAACCAAGGCAGGAACAATTTATTTTCTACAAAAAGGCATCTTAAACACAAAGAAGTAGATAAGCTAAAAGAAAAACGACGGAAAACAGTGTATCATGAAAGCAATAGTTAAACCATAGTAGGACAAGTGTGGTTTTTAGTTTCACATGTAAAGAACGTGAAAGTCACCATCCTAATAACAAAAAGCTGAACAGACTGAAAAAAATGACAACTTTTCTTGAATCTTTAAGATAGGGAAGGACACAGGGAAAACTTGCCTCTTAAGGTGGAGAGACATAGAGGTAAATACTGGAATCATAACTTACCAGAGCAGACTCAGGAGTGGAAATGACCATAGGTACCAGTGCCAAGTAGGGAAATCTTAACTGTAATTGAAGAATTCCTGGAGGCTTTGTGTGGACAAGTCTGAGAAGTAAAAATTCCAGGGGGAATCCACAGTTATGGGGGGGCATAATATTGTGAGATTTACCTCTAGGAGCTTGACCACATTCCTCTAGTAAACACTGAAGAAAAATATCATTGCTCCAGCAGGGGAAGGAGAAAAGAATCATTCTGAAATACGCCAGAGCTCTCCATTGCTAACAAAGTCTACACTCAGGAAAAACTAGTTAACCATAGACTAAGCTCCTAGGGTATTATCAGATCCTAACTGTCTGGAGGAAAACAGATAGCTATCTCAAGTCAACAATAGCATACCATATGGGAAAATGGAAATACACAACTTTAGTCCACTCTAGCCATCTTGTCCTACCTAAGGGAAGAGAAAACTGAGAACATTTGTAATGTTCATAGTACGGAGGCATAGGTTTGCTAAATGTCTAAGACCTAATCATAGAACTACAAAATGCTTCCCTTCCTCCCACACTTCACCAATACATTACTAAAAGTCTGTTTACAGTAGTTTCTTACTTCCTTTTTTTTTTTTTTAAACTGGTACATCATGTCCAACTATCAAGAAAAAATTGTAAGACATACCAAAAGGGAAACAAGAACATCACAATTTGATGAGACAACACAAGAATCAGAACCAGATGAGGCACTGATGTTGAAATTATCAGACTGGGAATTTAGAACAACTATTATTAATATGCTCAGAGTTCTAAATGATAAAGTAAAGAATATGCAAGACTGGATGGGTAAGCAGAGAGGTTGAAATCCAAAGAAAGAGCCGGGAAGAAGTCCTTGGTATAAAAACACTTAAAGAAATCAAGAATGATTTTAATGGACTTATTAATAAACTGGGCACAGTTGAGTAAAGAATCTCTGAGCTAAAAGATACATCAAAAGAATTCTTGAAAGCTGAAAAGCAAAGAAGACGAAAATGAAAAAAGTAGAAGAGAATACCCAACAACTGTGGGACTAGTATAGAAGGTGTAATATCATGTAATGGGAATATTCAGAAGGAGAAGAAAGAGAAAAAGAAAACGAAGAAATATTTGAAACAACAATGGCTGAGAATTTCCCCCAAACTAACGTCAGACACCAAATCACAGATCTAGGAACTTCATAGAACACCAAGCAAGATTAATGCCAAAATCAAAACAAAATAAAACCAAAATGTATGGCTACGAATATAATTTTCAAGCTACAAAGATAAAGAAAATCAAAGGTTAAGAAAGATATTCTGAAAGAAGCTAGAAAGAAGAAATACCTTGACCTATTGAGAAACAAAAATAAGAATTACATCCAACTCCTTTGAAAACATCCAAACAAAAAGAGGGTGGAGTGAAATATTTAAAGGTTGAGAAAAAAAGTCCATCAACCTAGGATACATGTAAAATTATCCTTCAAAAAGGAAAGAGAAAAAAAAACTCACAGATAATATTGAGGCTTTTGGTTTGTTTTGTTTGTTTGTTTGTTTGTTTGTTTGTTTTTTGCCAGTAGACCTGGGTTAAAAGAAATGCTTAACGAATCTCTTTAGAACAAACGAAGATAATATAGGTTAGAAACTCAAATCTAAATAAAGGAAGGAAGAGCATCAAAGAAAGAATAGTGAAAGTAAAATTTTAAAAAAACATATTTTTCTTATTCTTAATTTCTTATTCTTAATACTATAGGAGTATTTTTTCTGAGAAATCAGACTTCAGAATAGGAAGACTATTTTTAGAGATAGAATAGGACTTACATAATTATAATTATAACGGGATATATTCTTCAAGAAAGCATAACAAACCTAAATGACTATGAACCAAACAACAGTATCTGAAAAGTATGTACGGTAAACCCACAGTTGTCTTACTGATTTTCTATATGAGTGATCTATTCACTAATGTAAATGAGATGTTAAAGTCCCCTACTATTATTTGATTACTGTCAGTTTTTCCCTTTATGTCTGATTATATTTGCTTTATATATTTAGGTATTTCTATGTTATGTGCATAGGTATTTATAATTGTTATAGCCTCTTGTTGGGTTATATCCTATATAATTGTTATAATTGTTATATCCCCTTTATCATTCTCTAATGCCCATTTTTTCTCTTATTAGAGTCTTTATTGTAAATTCTTTTTTGTCTTATGTAAGTATAGCTAACCCAGGTTTTTTTTCACTTGCATTTACCTGGAATATCTTTTTTTCACCCCTTCACTTTCTTTGGGTCTGAAGTGAGTCTCTTGTAGGCAACATATAGATGAGTGTTATTTTTTGTTTTGTATTGTGTTGCTTTATTTTTTTTTTTTTATGCATTCAGTTACCCTGTGTCTTTTGATTGGAACATTTAAAGTAATTATTGATAAGTGTGTACTTATTGCCATTTTGTTAATTGCTTTATGGTTATGTTATAGTTCTTCTCTGTCATTTCCTCATCTCTCTTGTGGTTCAATGTTTTTCTTTAGTGTTATGCTTGGACTCATTTCTTCTAATGTCTTCTATAAGCATTATATGGTTTTGATTTGTGGTTATGAGGTTCATATAGAACATTCTGTGTATACAGCAGTCTGTTTCAAAAATAGAAATGCCATATAACCCAGTAATTCCATCTTTGGGTATTAACCTGAAGACAATGAAAACACTAATTTGAAAAAACATATAAATATGTACCCTATGTTTATTGCAGCATTATTTAAAATAAACTAGATATGAAAGTAATGTAACCTAAGTGCCCATTAATAGACAAATGGATAAACAGATGGAAAGGAAGATTGGAATGTTATTCAATGGCAAGAAAGGATGAAATCTTATAATTTACAACAACATGGAAAGACCTAGAGGGTATCATGCTAAGTAACGTAAGTCAGACAGAGAAAGACAAATACCATATGATTTCACTTATATGTGGAATCTAAAAGACAAAACATATGAACAACCAAACAAAAAATAGAAACAGACTCATAAGGACAGAAAACTAATTGATGGTTGCCAGAAGGGAGGAGGGTGTAGACATGGATGAGATAGGTGAAAGGGATTAAGAGGTACAAATTTCCAATTATAAAACAAACAACTCATAGAGTGAAAAATACAGCATAGAGTTTATAGTCAATAATATATCAATAACTTTATATGGCAACTACATTTGTCATGGTGAGCATTTTGTAATTTATATAAATTTTGAGTGACTGTTGTCATAACTAATATAATATTCAGTGTCAACTAATGTAACATTGTATGTCAACTATACCTCAATTTAAAACCAGATAGATCTGAAAGGAGGAATAAACCAGATCCAAATTTTACAGAAAGCTTCAGCCTTACCTTCTCCATAATTGATAGAACAATTAGGCAGAAAAATTAGAAAATATATTTATTACCTAAACACACTATTAGCCAACTTGACCTTGTGGAACTCTCGAGCAACAACAACTCTTCTCAAATGGCCATGGGGCATCTGCTAAGATAGACTTAAGAAAATTTTAAAAACAGAAATAATGCAAGTATTTTCTCACATCATGGCATACTTAAATTAGAAATCAGAAATAGGGACGCCTGGGTGGCTCAGTTGGTTAAGCAGCTGCCTTCAGCTCAGGTCATGGTCCCAGCATCCTGGGATCGAGTCCCACATCGGGCTCCTCGCTCTGCAGGGAGCCTGCTTCTCCCTCTGCCTCTGCCTGCCACTCTGTCTGCCTGTGCTCGCTCTCGCTCGCTCTCTCTCTGACAAATAAATAAACTCTTTAAAAAAAAAAATTAGAAATAAATCTATAAAAAATCTCCAAATATTTGTAAATTAAATAACACAGTACTAAATAATCATGGCAAAAGAGGAAATATCAAGGGGAAAATTAATCTTTTGCATTAAAGAAAAACTAAAATACAGGACATCAGAATTCATTTAATAGGAATCTTCTGGTTTTAAGTGTGTATGCTAGAAAAGAAGAAAGTTCTGAAGTCAGTAATCTAAGCTACCACATTAAGAAACTAAAGAAGGAATAGCAAATTAAACCTAAAGCAAGCAGGAAGAATTATATACTATGATAAGAGTAGAAATAACTGAAACTGTAAATGGAGATACAATAGGGATAACCAATAAAGACAAAAAGCCATTCATTTGAAAAGAAAAATAAAAGTGATTAATCTTTAGCCACTATGATCATTAAAAAAATAGAGAAGACACATATTACCAATATCAGGGATGAAAATAGAAACATCATTTCTGATCCTACAGTTATTAAAGGATAGTAAGAGAATATTATGAACAATTCTATATTCATAAATTTAATAATCTAGATGGAATAGACAATTTCTTTGAAAGTTACAACTATCCAATCTCACTCAAAGAGAAAAAATATTATTTGAATGCCTGTATCTACTAAGGAAATTGAGTTTGTACTTAACCACCTGCCACCCTGCCTCTCCCAAAATACACTTCTTAACCAAAAGTTTTCACTGGTGAAATGCAGTGGAGGTGAGCTCTCTTCCAGGGACCCAACTAAAGAGCAGCATGAAGGGGCCATGTGTAGCATTATGTTCTATATCATAGAGAAAATGTGGCAGAGCTTGCTCTGTGGCCTGATTATACTTTCAATTACCCCAGGGCTAAGTATTTCTCAAGTGCTGAGTATAGGGAGATTTGGAATCTCAAACCTATCTTCTGCAATAGCATTTCTCAGGAATTGTCTAAAGAGAAAGTGACATTGCCAGGATAACTTTGAAGAACATTTTATTTAGCTACGATTCTGCTGTCATTTTCTATATGTTTGGTATTTCTGTCACCTTTTGATTAATAGAGACATTCTTATAAATAAAAGATCTTGGTCTCTTGAAACTGTCTGTCTTGCTCTCTTATTTCTCCTGTGAAGTCATAATCCCCCATTTGTGACATCACAGTCTTTCCATTGCAATCAACAGTGATGTTTCAAGCTGGGGATTAAATGCTTCAGAAGAGGAAGAGTTTACAAGAGCAGAGGGACTTTCAAGGAATAAAGATCCAATTAGCATGTAAATTCCCTTTTTAATTAAAAAAAAAGTAAGAAAAACAAGGGATGAGTAGATAGTCCCAGTGATTGGAATGGTTTTCTTTGGAAGGATGAATCTGGCCTTCCTTTTCACTCTCCTCTTCTACCCCCATGACCCTGCCCCCACTCCACACCCCTTGAGTGAATGAATGTTTAATGTTAAGGAAACATTAAAGGTGGAAAAAGGCTGTGGACTGTAAAGATGGGTTTTGTTCCTCTGGCAGTAGTTCCTACTGCCTATTAATTTGATCAAGATTGAGGCAAAATTAGAGAATGGACTGCTACAAGAATTAGTTGTAGTTCCAGATACACATGATTTGGCCTCATCCTCCCACTTCAGTGTCAGTTTGTACCAACCCTCATCTCCAACACTAGCTGCCATCATGTTTTGTTAGGCATCCTTCAGTTTCCTAAAAATCTCAAAGTTCTTTTTTACTTCAGAACTTCGCTATATGCTACTTTTTCATCCATGAACACTCTTCCTCCACATTCTTTGCATACTTTGTGCTATTTATCATCCAAGTCCAAACATCAAAGCTACTTTTCCGAAGAGGCCTACCTTGACCCCTTGTCACTTCCATCTACACTGGGACCTTGGTATTTGATCTCATTGAAACTTTACACTTCCTTAATACCATAATTCTATCATATGCTTATGTGTTTGATGTTTTTGTGTATTGTCTGTCTCCTCCATGTAGTGCTGTGCATCATGAATGCAAGTTAACACATCTGTTCTAGTCACTGCTGCATTTTAGCGCTTAAGAAAAAGCCTGCCAAACACATAGAGATATAATAAATTCATAAACTAAAGATACATAGCCATTTTGAGGGATTCTGATCAGAATACCTGCTTTGAATAGAAGATTAAATGGCTTCTAAACTCATAGCAAGCTATACATTTTTATAATTTTTTCAGTAATTCTCCTGGTTTTCCATATGACTTGCCCTCTGCTCTCTGGAGTTCCATGACAAAAATGGGTTATAGACATGAAACTCAAACAAAGGAGGAGCGTCTTATTCAGGGGATTCGTCATTTACAAGTACTTATGGGAAACCTATATGTATAAGTAGGTTGACCAAATAATTTATCATCTAATGAGAACTCTTTTATGTGTGAAAGGTGTGCTAGTTAAAATTATTCTAGGACCATGGGCATCAAACAGAGCTATCTTAGGCTAATCGGGACAGATGGTTACCTTAAGTATCAGATATTGTAGTAGATCTTGGAGAGCATGCATATGAAAGAAATATTTCTTATCCTTAAATTTCATATAGTATATTGGAAAGGTAGTATGTATAAACTCATAACTACAAAGTGGTATTATTTTTCCCAAAAAGGTTATAGATACAGGGCTATAGATATAAATACCTGTAAAGAGATCAATGGCTATTTCTAAAGAATGCAAATATATGTTAATCATGAACCAAAAGAATAGTTCTTCAAATGAGCACACTACAATATGATACAAAAAACGTTACACTATTCTACACCAGTGTTCTAAACCGACAAGGTAGGTCTATAAGATCTACCTCCAATATAAAGAAAGAGAAGGGAGTTAAGGACTATGTATACTTTCATATATTTAAGTCTTAGCTGTCAAATAAGATACCCTATCGGAAAAGGCTTTCTTTTTTCTTTCAGTGTTATGCATGATCAATAATTTTTAGGGACCCTGCACATTCTCAGTCACATTATGTGGATGAGCTAATTGTTTAACTTGTGCTAGGCACAAAAGATTGCTTTGTCACACTCTAGCGATTAGAATGAGGGCAGTAAGATGATGTATCCTTTCTCTTTTTTTTTTTTTTTCTGTAAAAACATATCACAAAACTTATAATTCTAACTATGGGGTTGGTGCTACAAAACATTGGTCCATTATTGGAAGTATCTTTGGCATTAAGCAGCACAAAATTTGCCCAAGTTTGGTCTGAAGCTAGTCTGTTAAATTTCATTCAAAGATACCATTTTCCAGAATTTTAAACTTAAAAGAAACTAAGTCAAGCTGGACTCCAAATGATTGGTGATGAGGAAACTGACTCAAGAAGAAATAATTTGCCCAATACTCAGCAGTAGAGCTTTGACAGAACTCTTAATATCTTGAGCTCTCAATTAAGAATACCTTTTATGGTGCCTCTCATGAGTGAGTGCCCTCATGATAACACGATACATGAGTTGTGCTCCTAATTTAGTATATAAAGTTTCCAGCAACTCTAGATATAAGAAAAGATATTTCTGGTACCAATGTCTGATGGAAAAGGAAGCCTGAATTCTACCTCCCCCCACCACCTCACTGTATCTATGCATATAGAAGTCTTTAAAATTTATAAGGATCAAGTACTTTCTTAAAAGTCCTAAAATGTCACCTGATCTTCAGCTCTTATCATCTATGAACCAGGTATAAAATATATATCTATGATATATCTATGAAAGGTATAAGAAATCAGAACCCTAAAGCAAAGCAGTGAAATCTTAACTGCTCCAGAGTGTACATCCTATTGTATTTTCAATTTGGCTCTAAGAAATTCAGGCAATCTCAAGTATTGAGGGACTTAAGAAATGGAATTCTCCTTTTACAAGGATGAAGAAGCCCTTAGCCTAATTATTTCTTTACTTTCTAACATGTCCCTATTAGGAATGGAGTTCAGGGATTCAGTCAGCAAATCTTCAGAAGAAAATTTTTCACTTTCCTAAGCATCATCATTATCATCCTTATCATCATCAGCAACAAATAATAGTAAGTATAGTAAGACTAATAGGGAGCTTACTATATGTCAAACAGTGCTTTAGGTTGATATGTATGTATAAAATTAAATCTCCATAGATGTTCTATGAAATAGGTAATATTGTTATTCCCCTTTTGCATATAAGGAAATTGTGACAAAAGACACAGTTCTAGTTGCTGAGGACACAAAGTATGAGTCAGGCTCCTCTGTCATGCCTAAGCTGTATGTATTATTCATTGACTTTGTAGATGGAAGACTTAAGTGATAGAGCTGTTAGGTGCTACTCAGTTCCAAAGAACAAGAGATCATGTTTGCAAGGGCAGTCCGGGAAGGCCGCAGGGATGAAGATGCCCTTAGTTTGTTCATGAAACTAGGAAAATGTTACTGAGATATATGAGGGAGTTCTGAAAAGGTGGTAAATTTTGGGAAAGCATATTAGAAGCGTTGTGATATTGGTGGCTGGGGTTGGGATGAGTCGACGAGATTTATAGGAACGGAAGACTTCCATGAAGCAAAAACGATGAGAGCAGTAATGTGATAACACACATGTTAGTAGTTAGCACAGCTGGGAGCTTATTAAAAATATTCTGCTAACTGGGACACCTGGTTGGCTCAGTCAGTTAAGCATCAGGTTCTTTGGTTTGGGCTCAGGTCATGATCTCAGGGTCCTGAGATAGAGCCCTGCCTTCTACATCCGTGCTCCACATGGAGTCTAATTGAAAGAGTCTCTCCCCATGCCCCTTCCCCCACTTGAACCTACTCACTCTCTCTCTCTGTCAAATAAAGAAATAAATCTTTTTTAAAAAAATCTACTAATCAACTATGTGAGCCAGTAATTTTCTCATTTGTAAATAAAATCAATTAAATAACCTCTAAAATTATTCAAGTTTTAACTAATTCTAAAAGAAAAAAAATTAATTCTCAATTTAATGCAGAATTTGAAGTCATGTAGAAATTAAGTGACTTGCCAGGTGTACCTGCCACACACTAATAAGCAGCAGAACTAGATCTTAAACTCAGGTTTTTGGACATCTAGCTCTCAAATGGAGAAATATCAAAACAGAGTTTGGGGACATTATTTACTACATTCATTATTATAAAAGGTTGTATGACTTAATATTTAAATGGGCTTAATTAAAACTAGCTACACTGAATAAGCAATAGTGTTATATAAAACAACTCACTTAAAAGGGTTTTTTGATTTGTTTCTGTTTTTAAGTTAAGTGTAACATATCAACAGCTAGTTTCTCACATTTGTCTGCCCCTCCCCCCCAGATTTTTTTTCCTTTCTCTTTCTTTAAGACAGAATTTGGGACTAGCTCAACTGTTGCAATAACTCAGGCTCCAAATTTGTTATTATTTATCTAAAATGGCATCTTTCTTTCTTGCTGTTTCTTCAACACTATGGGAAAGAAGAATCATATTGCTCAAAGCTGATGTGGCTTGGGCTATGTTTGAAAAAAGAAAATGAAAGAAAAGGAAAAAAAAAAGAAAGAAAACAAAACAACACTGATCCTGCAGTTGTTCACAGTGAGGTTCACCCATCAGAGCTGAAAATAACCTATATTTTATTTCCCTTATTTTTAGAAAACTGCCATGGACACAGGGGTGGCCGAGTGGCCAGCTGTGCCCTGAAATGCCTGAAGCCATTGCAATCAGTGCTCCACTGTCTGAGTCTTCCAAAATGAAACACTTTGAACACTCATTCAAAGGTGTGAAAGCATGAAATTGGCACAATGGCCAGCTACCGCAGCACTTCCCATTTTTTTGCACTGCCTTCTGCTTCCCTTGTCTGCTCTTTCGGCTCTCTGTCCCTTGATTCTGACAGTTCTTCAAATGTCTGCTTAAAGAGCTGTGGCAGCCTGGGAGAGAGAACTGGAACATATTCTTAGGGAGTCTCTATCGTGAAGTGAAGAAAGCTGAGGGAAAAACAACTGCATGCAAAAATCATGAAAAAGTTGGCTTAGACAACAGACAAGATGGATCTGACAAAGATGATGCATACCTGTAGATGCATTAGTGGAAAGATCAGTTACTGGGTGAAATCAAAGTCCCTCAGCCTTGAATCCTCTTTCTTAGATTTCTCTATACTATTTCAGTCCTGTCACTCATTCCCTATCACTCAACTTGATTCAATTAGGGCATTCTGCTTAGGGCTTTGGGATGATCTATGTCACTGAATCTTTGTGTTTGTAGAAGAATCTAGGCCAGTCCCTGCCATATTGATGTCTCGGTAATTTTACCTGGATGTATTGTTGCATAAAATTAAGGGGTAGCGAGTTTCTATATTACTCAGAATCTATTTTCAAAGAAGTTGCCCCAAATGAGCCTGTACACCACTAAGTCTTCCCAGGGAGTCATAGGAAATTTATCTTATTTCTTTACCCATTCTTCCAAGCATACGCTCTTGTCTTCTTTTAAACCAGTCTTTATTTTAAAAATCTGCTCAGCATAGTTCCTCCAGGACATGTCCCCTCTGTTGCTCATATTCTTCTGGGCCTTTTCCCTCTGCAGAAAGATGTGGTATTTTGCATCCTTCTATGTGTTTTTTATTCCATGAAATTCTTTTTTTCCTCATAAAATTTCCTTACCCCTCTTACCTTTCTTGTAGTGCCCAGGATCATGTATGTTTTCTGTCTCGGGAATGGGAACTCACAGTAGAACAATGAAGGACAAAAAGTTGACTCTCAGCTTTTTAGTTTAAAAAGATGATTTTCAAAATTCAAAGTGGAAATAAGAGGTTTTGAATCTTAAAACTCAGTCCACACCATAAACTTTAGATCCAGGAAGAATGTCTGGAGGTAAGGGCCAGTGTGTCTGTTCTGGATTTAATATATAATAAATGGGCTGAGGAAAAAAGATGAACATCAGAGGGAAAATAAGAATTCGATGTTGGTGATCATCCCTAAGAAGAGGCACCATTTCTATCAGACTAAAGTACTAATTATAATGCCAAATACACAGAACACGAATGCATATTATTTGTAATACAAATAGATCCTTCTACTGTCCAAGGTCATGACGTTCCTCTTGTGCTATCCCCTTTCTCAACCTTACACCTTTTCTCAGAAAGGTACTATATCCAGCCATGGATGATATTTGTTTATGTACTTTTTCTCTGTGTTTGATTATAAGTCAGCTGAGAGAAAAGACTGTTTGATTCATCTTTGTACAAACCATGATCATTTACCATAGCAGTCTCTTAGTCAATCACAGCCAAATAAAATAAAGTGAATTTTTAATAGGCTGACCATTCAGTAGTGTCAGACATTGGACTGGCCTTCCTATATGTCAGCCTTATTCTTTCATGTGTGTGTGTGTCTGTGTCGTGTATGCACGCTCGCATGTTTATGTCTTTATATATGTCTGTCTGTGCATGTGTGTTTATATGTGGAAGAAATGGGTCCAGGAGAAAAACATAACTTTATTTAGTAATGCATCATTTTGGATGCTTGAGGGTGCAGGCAGCAGAAAATATGCTTTAAATTATCATTTAAAATAAAGAAAATTTTAAGTTTCTCAATAACAGCAAGTACTCGGCTCCATTAATAGGTTAATTCATTGGCTCCATGTTAACATATGAAGAAGGTTGCTTCTATCTTTTACATGTTTCTTTCGCTGTATGTTGCTTTTTACTTTGCCCAGTGTCCTTCATTTGTTCCACATGGTTATCTCTGTCCCAAGTGTCATATGCAGGAATACAAGATGTAAGAAAAGAGGGACGATCTTTCATGTTGCTTTGTAGGAGTAAAAGAAGCTTGCGAAGAAATTCCCCTGTAGACCTCTCCTCGGTTCTTCATTGGCCAGAGGCAAATGGTAATTCAGTGTCTGGCAAAGTCACTGGCACCACTACAAGCTTCTTAAATGATCAGGATTCTTCCAAGTCACACTGAGGAGGATTGGACATAAGGTCCTTCAAAGACGAAAAATGTAATGGCAAGTGTCCGACAGAAGTAATAATACTAATAACACTAATAATGAGAATAGCAACTAACATTTGTTGAGTGGTTACTCTATTTGAGGCACTGTGTTAAACTTTCTGTATACTACAGCATTTAATAAACATGGCAACCCTGTAACAGATAAGTATACAGAAACCCAAAGGATAGAATAGATATGTCCAAGGTTACATAGATGATAAACCGCAAAGAGGAGAGTGGAGATTTAAACAACGGCTGTCTGTCTCCAAAGCTATTACTGTTTCCAGGGTTCCACAGTGAAGACTCTGAAAGAGCATATGCTTTCGAAGCTGAGATGGAGATGTGTTTCACAAACCCGGTGAACTATTTGCTAGAGCCACCATGGCCACTCTCTAAAATGTGTAATAGTCTTATCTAAACATAGTACTTGCTGATTGCAAATTTTTGTGTAATAGGAATATAACACCTGCTTTCAAGTTTTTCTCCCAGCCTTCTCTTAATGATCTGTTTTAGGGTCACTCAAAATCTGGATTTCTTTGTCAATTAAACTGAGTTAGAGGAGTCTAGAAACTGGACATGGTGGATAATTCAGTCAAACTAATGCATGAACTTGTGAAATTTGACCATGACTCATTTCTTCTCCTTAAAGACAAATATAATCATTAAGGAACAGCAACACTGCATCTCAGACAGTACTTTGCAAATTGCCGAAGGCAGCTTCCACTGAATTACCCATCACTGGAGCTTCAAACTAGAGCTTAGATCTCATTTTAAGAGGAGACAATCATTATATGTGTGTGTTATCTTTTTAATGGCCAAACTTATATGGCTTCATAAAGTGTTTGAGAGAGTTTCAGGTTGATCTCTCCTCCATAGCCCTCCCTCCAGATCCAAATTGCAAGGCTGATCCCATGTTTCTGCCTACCCCGGTCATGGCCTTCTCCATGCTTTGTTAACTTACCAGCAGTGGAAAACGAACTTTCCCTTCCTGAACTCTCTAAGTTTTCAAGCAAGTCCAGAATTTGTATAAAGACACAAGTCAATTCTTGAACCTACACTGCCACATTGCTGTATGACTGTTTAATGTGTGGAAGATTGTGCTTATTTAAAGCCCAAGAACACTGAGGGAGGGACAACTTGACATTTCTCTTCTAATTATTACCGATAATAGTGCCTGCTAAATGACTGGGCCCATAGTGAGTGTTCTATAGAAATATCTTCAGATTTGTGTTAATTTACTTTTTACTTAATTTAACACAGCCCATCACAATCTTAGTATACATTCTGAGGTAGACCATGTAAGAGTTTGGTAAGTGATGGATGGGTTAGAGACATGTTCAGTACTGCTATAATCTATGGCCCAGAAGAGTAAATGATTGAACAATTACCAGTCATCTTCTATAGGACCAAATTTTGCTCATTACTTTTACTTGTCTGATGTTCTTTCTTCTTTTTTCCCCCTTTCTTATTTATTTATAGCCCAATGACAGACCTTGCCCTCTATTCAGAAAGGAAACGAATAAAGATTCTTAAAATGCAAGCAAACCTGCCAAGTTACACACATTATTTTACTGAACTAAAATACTAAAAGATGCAAGTGAAGAATATATCCATCAGCTACTGGATGCATTGATGAGATAAAAAATTCAACATATTCACTCACCTCCGTTTACTCTTTTCAGTGGTTCTGTGGCCTCAAGCTGCTTACTGCAAATTAGATTTTGCCTTAATATGCTAATGTTGAATAAGGGACTTGGACTCTAAATAATTAAGTTGTGAGAAGTACAAAACTAAAGCAATCTATTAATGCAATATGAACATCCCTTGATTATATTTGCAGAATGAATTTACCTGCTTTAAGTGGTGAATTAGAATGGATAGGTAAATTGAAATTTAGAAGAAAATACAATAATAAACCAGGACTATCCATTTTCCCCCTTCTGCTGTTGCCTATGTCAGAAGCTTCACTCAGTCCTGCTAGTCCCAAAAGGGCACATTATGATCACAGAGCCTCAGGAAGTGTCTCTCGACTGATAGACTGGCTTTTGCTACTGTTACCCATTCTCACCCCTCTTTCTGCCCCCACCAGAGGGAACAATTCCATTGCAGTTAGTGGGTTTTGTTTTGTTTGTAATTGTTCTTGTAAAATTGTGAACTGGTTTTTGTTTTTCATGAAATTTGAAATCATGTATAAGGTATTATTGAAATACTTACATATTTATTCTTTGCTTTTTTTTTTTTTCACTTGGTGGCCCTTTGGGTAAAACTGGGAGCTTCGAGGTCAGTATCCCTTCCCTTTGCAGGCTTTTGATGGGAATTCCCATGGACATATTCCCATTGTCTATCATGCCAATGAGAAGTTTTATGAGAAATTTTCCAGTTCCCATAAAAAGGGTTTGGAAAAAAATAAAGAGCACAGCCCTTTACTGGAATAAGATCCCTAGGCATAAGTGGAAGCAGAAGGTCAGTCCAAGTGTGAAGACCAGACAGGAAATCAGACTTGGACACTTAGGGTCAAGAATTCCATTTTCAGATCCAGGACACTGAAGGGTAAGTCCTTAGTGGACCTTAGGAGTAATATGGGGGTTCAGGTTAGGGTTCTGTATACTAATTTTCAGGTTGATCTTAGAGTGATGATGGCTCTGTCTTGAAGATCACCCAGCAGGGGATCCTGAGGCACCTGACTTCCCCGGGGTGGGCCTGAGATTGCAGGTATGAAGACAGACAGGCTGAAATAGGAGCTGCCAGAAAGCAAGGCCCTGAAAGCAAGGAGATCCAAAGGTGGACACAGCGCAGGGGCAATGAAACCTGGCTGTCTCGGGAAGGCAAGTCAGGCCTCCTCTGATGGGCATGTGAATATATTTATGCTGAAAAACCCGACTGTGAGAAGGTTAAGGGAGGGGACAGCGAAGTGAAAAACAACCAAATAAATAAATGTCAACCAAATAAGGAGTCATAAATATTTTCTGAATTCCTCATAGTCTCCACGCTATCTATTCTGTTTCCTTGAAAAATTGAATTATGATTCTTGAAAATCACAGCCTTATTGTATTTTTCCACGGCCTTGCCTTAATAGATGATGAATCGTTAAGTAGCACCTGTCACCGAAAGCGCCCTTTACAGTCGTGGTGCATTTTCACCCTGTGAACTGCAATTAAGCCTCTGTTTTTCCTTCCCAATCCATCTCATTAGCTAACAAACATAGAAAAGTTTCACATTTGCATGTGGAGACCTAATAAATTTACCTTTCCTGACTTGGAAATCAGAAATTGTGAGTGAGAAGAATATGATTCTTGGAATCCGAACCAAGGCCTGGGTTTGAGTGCCATCCCTGCCATGTGGTTTGGTTTGGTTTCTTTAACTAGAGCAACTGGCCCTAACCCCATCAAGAAAACAGAGTTAATATTAACCACTTCATAGCACTGTGGGAATAAAATAAAATACAGAAATGTTCTCCAGTAAACCGAGACCCTAGTGCATGCACACAATGTTTTCATACACCATTCATGTATAGTTTCCACACACAAGTCACGTGTGGTTTAAGGTTTCGGAGAGTTCTCTAATGGCAGGCACGTGGGGGCACTTTCTGCATTTGCTTGGAGTGCTCACTCTCAGTTCTCAACCAGAACTAATTTTTATCATTTCGGACTCAGCTGGTCCCATAATCCAAAGGACACCACGTAGCCCCAGCCTACTAAGAAGGCAGCCCTCCACAAATCTCCATTTATTCTCCTTCTGCCCCCTGGTTCTCCGACTCAACAGCTCCAAGTTAATCTCACTGAATCACCCTTCTAAGGTAGTCTACCTCTGCTTAAAACTCTTTCAGTTCCACATTTTGTACAGAATACGGTTCAGATAAAAACCTCATGCCTTCCATGAGACCATCTCTGAATACCCCCAAAATGCCTACTGTTTTGTTCCCCTCTAACTTCATATTTGTAGCATTTTCTTCTCTCCTCTAGCTTTGTGTCCCTATGTTTTTTTCCTTGGGGAGAGATATGGGGGGAACAGAGGTTCTGTCTTCCTCTTGTGTATTTCCCACAGCACCTACTCTTACCCCGTAAATAAAAGTCCCTCTCCCCTTTTTGTCGATATTGATATTAATGACAGTACCATGTAAGGCCCAAACCCACAGAGTTCTGTGCACCTCTCTCAGGTGCTTGATTAATCCTGTGATATTACTGGAGAGTTAGATAATTCAGGTAAATTATCCACAGAGCAAACAGATTATTTTCTCTTACTTCCCAACATAGGTAAATAGGTTCTTTACCTTTATTTCAAAAAGAGACCGAAAGACAGAGATAGATATATATCTATATATATATATCTCTATCTTATTTATGCAACTATATATAGAGAGAGGAGAGAGAGAGGGGGAGAGAGAAAGAAAGAGATTATGCCTTACCACAGATTCCTGCTCTGCTGGCCCTATCATCTGTAAAATGAAGGGAGGCCTTTTCAGCTAATAAAGGTTTTTCTTTTTTAATTTGATGTCATCATTACCAGTTTCTACTCTGTAAGACTTTCTCACTCACAGGGAAATAAGGGAAACAGATATCCAATGATCTCAAACCCACATACATTGATGCCTAAAATTTTCCACCTTGGAATCAGTGAAATGGTCTGAATATGCAACCTGAAAAGGTCAGATTGCCCAAGAATATAATTGGACCCAACATCACATTGTAATTAAAGCCGCAGAAGGTTCGTACATGCCACCTCTCTGTCTCTCAGATGCAGAGGGAAACACAGGCTTCACAGACCACAGGAAAATGCACTGATTAATTACACGGTGATGTGATATTATTCCTGCCAGGATAGTCCCTCTGAAATGTCAGAAGGATTAGAAGTGCCACATCTTCCTCCCAGACTCTAATCTTAAAGGGCCCTAGGATGAAAACACAGCAATTACGTTCATAGACTGTGTCAATTTTACAATAGAAAAAAGAGCGTTCCCAACAGCAAATAATTATAGCACTGCTTAATGATTGATTTAACATAGAAAACCCATCTAATTCCTTTTGTCATTACAATCTACAGTACTAACAATCTAACAATGCTGCCTTCGTGGATAGACATTACATTAGCATTAAGAATAATGCTAATACAACGCGCAGTTTAACTTGTTATATTGTGAGTCGGCAATGCTCCCCCATACACAGTTATTAGTGTAGCACACCTTCTGAGTGAGACCGACCAGCTGAGAATTTGCTTTTGAGCATCTGTGCTAATGCAAAAGAGCATTGTAACCCAAAGTAGTCTCCTGCATATTTCATACAGCAGGAGAGAATGTGTTTTCTGTTTTCCTAGGATATAATTCCAAAGTCTGAAAAACGTAAACTCTTAGCAAATCGATTCATGATGATTCTAAATGGATCCCTATGTGGATGACATGCAAATGCAACTCTTGCAAAAGATTACCTATGGAAATCTAGCTAGTCTACAAGTCAATAAGCATATTACAGTCTAAAGAAAAACAAAACAAAACAATCATGAGAGCTCTGAGGCTTTCTTGTGCTGAGTGATTAGGTGACAATAAGATCATTCCAGAACGTTTAGAGTAAAATTAGGAAAAAGAAAAAGAAAAAAAATATGGAAGGTTATCTTTCTTTATGGTGTTCCACAGGAAATTATATGGGTGATTAAGGAGTTTCCAAACTCATTTCCCAACCCCTGAGGCTTCAGGGAATAGCTTCAGATAAACTCCAGTTGCTTAACGATCTGATCCAATCAGTGGTATTACTGATTCACTAACTCCATAAGTTGCAAATATTTACAGGAGGCCTACCTGTGTTAGGTGATGGGCAAACAAATGCAAAGCAGAGAAACCAGGTTTCCTGTTCTACTGGACAGCAGTGGCCCATGAGCCCACGTTCAATGGACATTAATGCACACACATCACTTTGTTGGCTCTGCAAGAACCACCTGGGGAATATGGTAAGATGTAGAGTTTCAGGTTTCATTCTCTCAGGTGGAGACTAAGTTTTGCAGTTAGTAGAGAGATTGGTGTGCATACAGAATTTTTAGATAGACCATCTACATTCAGGTTCATTCGTTTATTCTGTCATTCTGCAAGTCAGCTAATGCCTTTGTATGCCATTTACTTGTATGTAAAATAAGGGTAACAGTGGAATCCCCAAATGGGCTGTTTGTCAAAGATGAAAGAGTTATTTTTAGAAAGACCTTAGAGCAGTGCCTGGCAGTCTCAGGGTTAATTATACTATTCCTATCACCCGTCTACGTCTGATCTTGTAGTGCTTCGGTGTGCATGAATCTCTTTTTTGTGACTTTATTTAACATAAGTCTTTTGGATTTCAGTATATCAATGATAAATATTTGCATTAAGAAGAGAATGAATAGATGTATAGTTCATTTATTAATTCCATTAAATCCGTATCTTTTATTAAAAGTATATAATTCAGAATTCTGTTTTTTTCTTCAGTAAAAATAGTTGATGGTAATCTGCTTCTGATAGCTTGATATTGTTTGGATGGGAGCATATTTTGAATCTTTGGAGTATGGGACAAGAAACAGACCTCCCAAGTCATTCACGGAAGAACCATGACTCAGTTTCCTGTTAGTTCTCTCATCACTGCTCTCAAATTACAACTTCATCTTTAGTGCTCATAATAAAGATAGAAATAATAATTTAACTTTAGGTAAGTGATCTCATGGTGTAGATCCCTCCTCTTCTGTCTCAGAGGGAACTCGTTGGTAGCTTGGTAGCTTGGGCAATAGAGCTGGTGGAATCAGGAAATCTAGCCTTACCAAGGCTGCCTACGAAGCAATGATCTGATTCGAGAAAGCCGTATGGGATTATTTTTTTTGGGACTACATCTGTCTCCTTCCTTTTCCCGCTTTCAATTTCTCTCTCCCTCTCTTTTTCTTTTGTACATAGACTTTTCTTTAATTCCACACCTTCTCACAGGAGAGGAGGAAGCTGGTCCTTAGATAGCTACTTGGTTCTAATAAATTTGGTCTCAAATTTTTGCCAAATGCTAATGGAGGGATTTGGAAGATTAGGTTCTACATCCTTGTGAAATCATGCTCTTTAGCCTTGATACTCCTATATATAAGCACAAGGTAGGTATTATAATTTCAGTTCTGTCTCTATATCAGAAAGAACAATGGCTGATTTTACTTCTCCAGAGATGCAAACATTGCTTTTTCTGAGAATACATCATATTTGATTAAAATGTAGTCACTTATTAGTATGATTTTATGTTGCCCCTTTCATTAAAGTCATAAGGATAAGAAAACTCCATTATATGGAGAATTTGACTCTTTATGTCTTTAAAACTAGTTTTATGTGCCTAGCAGAGTGGCTCAGTGGAAGCGTGCTGGGCCCATAAAACTAGTTTTATTTTCCCTGTAGGAATGGTGATCTCACTTTTAATTATATTATATTATTTAAAAATCAAAATCCTCTCCTTTCTCTGGAAAGAGTTAGGAATATATGTTCCCAGTTCTTAGTCCTGTTCTTTCTGAACTGAAATTTCTAATGTGAATTCCCACCATATCTCAATAAGTCCCTACCTCAACCACGTAACAGAGTTTAGGTAGAGCTAGTCGTGTCATTATATAAATACTCCCGCCCGTCCCCACTTCTCACCATCTTAGTTGTACTGTTTTGGGAAGTGTTGACTTAGACTGTAAGCCAGGTAGAGCTAAGATAGGGATCAAGGGATTTTTCTGATTGGTAACCTTTCTCTTTCTCTCATACACACCACCCAAGGAGACATAGTAACCAACCAATGATGTGGGACTGTGGGATTGGGATGGAGGTTTTCAGAGTGAACAATGCACTTGTGCCTGCTGCTGGACTGTTGCTAGGATAAAAGTAATACTCTGATTTTCCCGTGTATAGCAATTACATATGAAATAAAGAGAATGAAAAATATAAAAATGAAAGTTTTTGGTTTGAACTCTGAAATAATTATTTTTTATTAGTGATGGTAATAAATGCATAGGGCCTTTTGACACACATTTATGTTATTTTTTGTTTCCCTCTCTAAGTAGAGTATTAGATTTAGTGTTTTTCCATCTGTGCTTGGTCCTACGTCTCCACAAAGGTAATTCCCTTTTTTGTCTTTTTTTCCCTTCTAATCCAGACAAACTATCCACCTTCCCAAGATTTATTTTGGTGACAAGATGAGATGATGCCCTGAAAACCCCTGAGAAGATAAATGTGCTTATATATATCATTATCAATAATCATTGCTAATAATATATATTTCAGTTTAGGTCATTGAGGTCAAAGCAAAGTGAATGAACATTGGATTTTTAAAAAGAGTCTGATAAGGTAAATGGTGAAATTTCAGTAGGAGAAGTATCAAATCTTAGATTTTAGGCAATATGACTCTGACATCTTATAAACGAAACTTTTGCCCACCTCAATAATGAATTCTCAGCAATTTTCCAAGTTCACCTCATTCATCCATTTCCACATGTGTGTTCTGCTTCCATGGTTCTGTTCACTTGGAATGCCCTCTTCCTCCTCTTTCCCGTTAACCAAGTGACACCTATCTTTTAAGACCTAGTACATACCGTCCTCATTCTTTTTTTTTTTTTTTTTAAGATTTTATTTATTTACTTGACAGAGAGAAATCACAAGTAGATGGAGAGGCAGGCAGAGAGAGAGAGAGGAGGAAGCAGGCTCCCTGCTGAGCAGAGAGCCCGATGCGGGCCTCCATCCCAGGACCCTGAGATCATGACCTGAGCCGAAGGCAGTGGCTAAACCCACTGAGCCACCCAGGCGCCC
>NC_081564.1:57795639-57796915 GCF_022355385.1 Mustela nigripes
TTTTTTTTTTTTTAAGATTTTATTTATTTACTTGACAGAGAGAAATCACAAGTAGATGGAGAGGCAGGCAGAGAGAGAGAGAGGAGGAAGCAGGCTCCCTGCTGAGCAGAGAGCCCGATGCGGGCCTCCATCCCAGGACCCTGAGATCATGACCTGAGCCGAAGGCAGTGGCTTAACCCACTGAGCCACCCAGGCGCCCTACCGTCCTCATTCTTAAAGACTTTAACTACATCTCTTCCTATTACTTCCACTACAGTGCCTAGTACACTGCCTGGAGCAAGGAAATCTGATACCTTCTTCTCAAATAAATGAAGAAGGACCTAGCCTATAAAATTCTTGGTATCTCAGAATGCCTGTAATTATTTTCCACATACTGTTCATTTAATAATTAAACTCATAAATTTAGTCATTTCATTATGTTCAAGTCTTCTTTAAGTAAATTGTGAACCTTTTTTTCCTTTTTAAGTTTTTCCTTTTTCCTTTTTAAGTTTTTATTTTAATTCCACTCCTAACATAGAGTGTTATTATATTAGTTTCAGGTATACAATATAGTGATTCAGTAATTCCATACATCACCCGGTGCTTATTTCAACAAGTATATACCTTAATCCCCATCACCTATTTCACCCATTTCGTGCCCCCACCTCCCATTGGTAACCATTAGTTTGTTCTCTATAGGTAAGAGTTTATTTCTTGAATAATTTCTCCTTTTTTCCTTTTCCCTAAATTATGAACTCTTTGAAGACAAAACTGAGGGAGAACCATTGCTTTTGTCTTTATAGCAGATAGTATTAATATTTTATAATAAATGTAAATATAATATAAATTTATATAAATATATTTATATAATATATATTTATATATACATATAAATTTATTTATATTATAAAATATAAGTATATTTTATGGTATACAATATAGTGATTCAGTAATTCCATACATCACCCGGTGCTTATTTCAACAAGTATATACCTTAATCCCCATCACCTATTTCACCCATTTCGTGCCCCCACCTCCCATTGGTAACCATTAGTTTGTTCTCTATAGGTAAGAGTTTATTTCTTGAATAATTTCTCCTTTTTTCCTTTTCCCTAAATTATGAACTCTTTGAAGACAAAACTGAGGGAGAACCATTGCTTTTGTCTTTATAGCAGATAGTATTAATATTTTATAATAAATGTAAATATAATATAAATTTATATAAATATATTTATATAATATATATTTATATATACATATAAATTTATTTATATTATAAAATATAAGTATATTTTAT
>NC_081564.1:57796925-57926066 GCF_022355385.1 Mustela nigripes
AATAAATATTTTGAATTCATTGAAATTTGAAAATATGGATGTTGGTTTGAGACATTTCAGGCATTTGTGTTGAAACTTTGCCTAAAAATATTCAGGGGTGGAATTTCATGCATTAATTGTTTTCTTATTCCCTACTTCAATTTATAGTTGTTGTGAATTAAAGATTAAATAGTTCCAGAGGAATCAGGAGTAGTTGTATGTGTGGCGTGTGTGTGTGTGTGTGTGTTTATGACTTGAAGACCAGTCCCTTAGATACCAGCTGTATGCCCAGGTTACTCATTTCTTCAGTTTCTTCTTGTGATAGGAGATATCTAAGGAACACTAGATTCTTTCCTTGTTTTAGTAGATCACTCCATTAGACATGAAAAATGGCCTCAACTTTCAAGAAAGGTAGTCTGTAGTTAGTTGTATACAGGTTTAATTATTTCAAAAACTTTAATTTACCCGTAATATATTTCAGCTTTTTTTTTTTCTCCCAAACATAGTATTCTAGTACAGATAGGTTAAGTACAGAGGTGAGAAGTCATTAGGATTTATGTCTCAGCATATCTGTGAAGTTTGACTTGGATTTCTTCCTGAAATTGCTACTGCTTCCTGTTTAACGCATGCACCTGCATCTTTGGCACTTGACCACACTATTGGATTTTTGCTGAATTTTATGGTCCAGGAAGGACTCTAAGTAACAGATTTCCCCCTGGGCTCCACCCTTCTATATATTCAGATTAATTGTAAACTTTAAGAACACTGGAACCCCATATAAAGACTTATAATCAATTCTTTTCTCCTTCTGTCCATATGTGGGCACACATATTGAAAATGAATTATCCTTAGAAGTTACTAACATCAACAAAGAATTTTAGTAGTGAGAAACATTTAAATAAATGGGAGAATGAATAGAAGAAGACAGGAAGGAAAAAGACAAAGCTTTCACTTAGAATCATGGTAGAACTCTTTTCTTCTTTCCAAGGTGTACAGATGAGCTGAACCCAGCCCACAAACATGCTTTGACCAACAGAGTGATTATTTTTTTTTAATTTCTTTTGTATTTTTAACTGCATGTGCATACTTAAATGATTGGCACAGGCCCCACCATTCCCTCCTTTTTATCTGTCCTTTGACAGGCACATTTATAAGCACCTGGTTGGCCCCTGTGGGCAAATGCCTGGACTTCATGAATCTATTCAGGAATAGAAGTGAATTGTGAAGTCTGAAGTGGTCTCATGCAATGAGAAGAATGTGAGTCTAAGACACAAAGCCTCCAACGTCTTGTCCCTGGTTGCTCTTAATTGAGTCACTTAGGGTTAAACTCCTTAAGTTTTACTTTCTTCTCCAGAGACACAGTAAGTATTTGATAAATGTGAAGGATTGAGTTAATATCCCATCTGGCAAAGGGAGAGTCTGGGGCCCGCCTGGGTTATATGAATCAGTCTTCATTCACTAAAACACATGGGCTTCCTAGGTAGGTCCATTTATGTTACTACTTAGATGACAACAAGAGGCAATAGGAGAAAGGATTAAGAGTTCTGTTTGAGGTCATTGCTATGGGGCTAAGTTGAACTGTGCCCATATGCTTCAATTAGAGAGAGTCATTTAATTTGAGGTAACTAAGTTTCTTTTTAAAATTTAATTGTTTTAACCAGTGGAAATAGATTAAAACATATTCATTACTTTAATCAAAGTCCAAGTAAGAAAATTTTTTAAAAAATTTGGATTTCTCAATGTTTTAAATAAAGGGCATTTTGCATTAGGAAAAGCAGTTAACATGAAAGTTGTAACTGGGAAAGGTGCTATGAAACCAGCTGATCTATTCATCTCCACAGCGATCTTTTTCAAAAGTGCTTATCTCTGTTGCTATTATTACAATCGCAGAACATGACAGCACGCTGCCGATCAGAGATAAAACCCAAAGCTTCAGAGGCAGCTGGAAATAACACAGCTTATAGTGTCATGGTCTCTATCCACCTTCCCCTCACCTCAGCCAGCCAGCTCCAGAAAATATTGTGAGCAAGAGAAAATGACGTGTGCTTTTGGTTTCTCTTTCTATTCTTTCTGTACTTGTCTCCTTGTGCCCTTTGAGCACTAGCTCCCTTCTTCCCAGTGATCCTGTAAATTCTCTTTTCTCCTGTCCATTGAAAGCCACATCCCTCCAGTGACACATTCTTTAATATCACCCTTCTAAGTCCCAGCGGTGATATCTTGCATGCTACAGGCTTTGCTCCATGGATCTCTTCCAATTGTCTTCTTGCCTATTCTCTAACTTACACCTTTGCTCTCTGTTTAGGTCTCCCTTCCCTGAGGCTTTCCAGTTGGGTTAGATCTGTAGGAAGCACAAGCCCAAGATCAAAGGGTAGGAGATGGAGAAGATGGGTATTTTTTCCCCTGCTCCCTCCTGGGCTACCAGTTGGCCATAGTGACATCCCTGTATTGAAGATCACGGCCACTATCCAGCTGTCTTCTCTCTTGTCCATTTCTAATTGTTGTTCCCTTGCCCCAGACCCTACAGACCCAAGGGTGGTGTGGCTTCCTGCTGTTGCTGGGGGCCAGTGCCTTACTGCTTGTCTTTAACCCACTCCACACGTGTGTTAATAGCCCCTTCATTAAACTAGCTTTCAGTTCCCATTTAAGTGCCATGCCCTTCCTGCTGGATTGCTGACTCACATACTGTACATCTTTCAGTTGGTTCTGAACTTGGATGGGGAGGGAAGTCCTGGTTGCAGGGCTCTTTTGAATACCATAAGTTTGTGCTCTCCATTTTACTCAGCTTGCTACTTAAATGTCGCCTCTTCTGAGGAGACTTTCGAGACTACCTTCATCAGTCCTTATCTGCTCACCATGCTGTGACTTCTCTATAGCATTTGCCATTAACTTTCATTGGCTGTCTTTCCCATCAAAGGATATGCCACATAAGGGCAGGTCTCCCTCTGCTTGATGTTTTTGGCAATTCATCCTCATTGTTCAGGACAATATCCAGAATGTACTGAGCACTTAAGAGCTTCTGTTGCTCTCTCTTTCCCCAGATATTATTTACTCCCTTGTAAATTGCCCTTTTTTTAAATTTTTTTTTAAATAAACATATATTTTTATCCCCAGGGGTACAGGTCTGTGAATCACCAGGTTTACACACTTCACAGCACTCACCAAAGCACATACCCTCCCCAATGTCCATAATCCCACCCCCTTCTCCCAATCCCCCTCCCCCCAGCAACCCTCAGTTTGTTTTGTGAGATTAAGAGTCACTTATGGTTTGTGTCCCTCCCAATTCCATCTTGTTTCATTGGGGAGCTCCATTAGGCAATGTTTGCTGAAAATCATGACACAGCCTGAGGCCTTCCCATGCTCAGTAGCTCCTGGCTCTGCTGGGTAAAGGTCAGTCTTCTGGAACCCCATCTGCATATATATGACTCCCACATGCATAAATAAGGTGAGACCCAGTGCCACCACTTCCTATAAATGCTAAAACTTAATCTCCACAATCCTAATGAAAACCAGTTTTCCATCAGTTCACTTTAAGATTGACTGTCTCCAAAATGATTGTGAATATGGAGGAAAAATTCAAATCCATTCCAGAGACTAAGATGGGAAGTGGAAGTGTTTCCCATGTAGTCACATCTGCTATCATTGGCTCACTCCCTCCCCCTTAGATGCATTTATATTTTCATCCGTTGTATTATCAGAGATGCCCATTCTGCTTCATTCTCTCCATCTCTGGCCCAACTCCTCCCCTACCTTGGCCTTCCTGGCCCCACCTTTCACTCTTCAGAAACACTATTTTCTCTTTGCCTATCATGAACTGTGTGAGGCTAATGATTGGTCTCCTAGAATTTATTTTCTTTGTGCCTTTTTCTTGTATTTTCTACACGGTCAGAGAAAGGACACTCAAGTCTGTAATCTGAGAACAACATCCTCAAGGTAAGGCAGGGACACGTCTGGATAACAGCCCTGTGAGTGACCAGAAGCAGTGTCTGTGTATTTTTAAGAGTCCCGTGTATTTTTAACCAGCAGGCATCAAGGTCTATAACCACATTTTTCTAGGGGCTGTACTCAGCCCCGTGCCGGCCACACTAAAAAGCTCATAAATAACTTGGATCAGAGGAAATTGGAAAATGATGACTACACAAATACAAGGAGAATTTTTATGTTTTCCAAAACCCAGATGGCATTGACAGTTACTTTCTCCTTGGCCATAAGTCACCATTCCTCAGAGAGCTGTTAGAACTTTGTGATGGGGTAAGAGAAGTCAGATTTGGGGAAGGGCAAGTCTTATAGCATAGAACAAAATTGTGCAGTTTGCCTTTGCCTCTCCTATATCTCATTTTTAATACTCTTCTTATATGCCAACATTTCTCCCCCTGCCCCTTTCAGTTCACTGATGCTAAATCCTGTTGACCTGCAGGAAGGTTTCCTCATGACAGTTCACCCTGGCAAGCCTGGGTAGCATCCAAAAGTATCACAAGCTTCAAAGTGAGGTCTTTTTCCCAACCTCCAGAAATGCATTACTTTCCTCCCTGGTATTGACTAAACAGATGATCAGAAGAATTCCCAGTGTGTTTGGAGTGACTGCTGGGTGCCCTGCATCAGCATGTAGGGGTAATGATTTAAAAAGTGACCCAGTAGGGCACTTGGATGTCTCAGTTGGTTAAGCATCTGACTGTTGATTTTAGCTCAGGTCATAATCTCAGACTTGTGGGATCAAGCCCCACATCAGGCTCCAAGTTCACCAGGAAGTCTGATTCAGATTCTCTCCCTTTCCCCCTGCCCCTCCTCTTGGTCATGTACTCTGGCTCTTTCTTTCTTTCTTTCTCTCTCTCTCTCTCTCTCAAATAAATAAGTAAATCTTTAAAAAAAAAAAAAAAAGTGAGCCTAGTAAAACAAATACATTTGTAATTCTAATTCATATTTCAGGCATCCAGAAGGAGTAAAATTTAGGAAGAGGAAAATTTTCTCATTAGAGAGTTTATGTGACATCATGAAGACAGGACCTTCCCTCTTTCCTTCGAGCCTGACTTGCTGCTGGGTTGGGCAATGTTACAGTGTCTATGTAAAAAATCACGAACAGTCTCAATGGATGAAATTTCTGATTTGTTGGAGTTTAAATAAGAAATATTTTCATCCAAGTGCGTAAATCAGTCATTCTGAAGACAAACCAATAGTTACAGGTCTTGAGCACCTAGACTGATCATTGTTTTGTTTCCCCCACCAAATGCCCCATGCTAACTATGTCATCGCAAACACTCTTCCAATGGCTGGAAATAACAGAACCATTTTATCATGTAGATGCAATTATTTTGAAAATAACACTAGAGCAGTCCTTTGATTAGATTTTTTTCCCTTACAGATAAAGGTACTCCATGAGCATTTGGAATATTAATGTGTTTGTCGTCTGTATTTTTCCTCATCTGTTATTTTTGTTTTGCTGTTATGTGTAGTCTTTGACCACAAAAAAGTTTTAATTATTTTAAGTCCAATATGTTTTTCTTTTTTCTGCTAATTTCTTGGCTCTCTCTCAAAAATAGTTTTAATCCATCTGGATATTACCTTTATAATGACCCTTTTTCTATTAAAATTTGGAATTATTTAAATTTTTAAGTATTTCTGTGAGGTTTTCCTTTTCTAACTGGTAATGTTTGCCTCTTTCAGTAGCCCTTACTAGGCCAAAAGTATACTGAGAATTAATGAACAAATAAAGAAATGAATGAAGGGATGAATGAAAGAATTTTAGGGGATTGATAAAGATGTATGGACTAAAACTAGGACACTAGCATTTATCTGTGACTATTTTTAAGATACTCGGTGCAAAGTTTGATAGTCTTCTCTGTGAAAAACACTACACTTGTTTCAGAAAAAAAAATCAAAAAGCAAGGATTAACCTCAGTCAAAATTATTTCTTTAAATTTTGAAACAAAATGGGTGCAATCATGTGTGACTAAGTCTGAGCGATATTTTCAGGATTAAAAATATTCATTAATAATGGTAAAAGAACTTCCTTGCATAAGAATGAACTAGTGCCCGTTCCTGAGATGTGGAGCCTGCCTTCCCTAACATGCCTCAGTGCATCTGTTTATAGTCTGATGCTGCTCTAAGCTGGGATGAGGCTATGCTTTCCAAGCCCCCACATTCTCTAGTCACATTCAAAACTAGACACTGTCTTTAAAGATGGATTAAAAAAATAAATCAATCATAGACACCAGATCCATTAGTAAAATTAAATACTGACAGAATGGGTTATAACTGGCTAACCATAAAAAGGCCTTCAGTCTCCCAGCTCCATAAGCCTGTGAAGGTGTTTGGAATTCTACCATTAAAATCCAGTCCTTTGGGGTTCAAGAATTGAAATCCTTTTAAATTCTTTTGGGAGATAGCACATATTACACCATAATCATTTAATAAAAAGAATGATGCTGGCTCACATTTATGGAGGCTCTAAAATGTGCAAGAAACTTTTTTAAGCATTAGAAATATCTCCTTTAATCCTTACGATAGCCCAGTGAGGTAGGTATTACTGTCATTCTACTTTACAGAGAAGGAAAGGGGAATTTCCTCCTTGTGGCTAAAGGACTGCCTGATGTCGCAGCTGGTGTGTGATGGAGTAAGGACTTGGTCCTGACGTGTTACTCTTGCTTCCTTACCTATGTTGGTATATCCAGTAAGTCATCAGTGGGCACATGTAGTAGCCACTCTCATCCTGCTCTTGCCAATGACCATGAGGCAACTGTGAGCTGGGACTGAAGAGAGGGCACAGCCAGGAGATGGGAGCTAGATAGAAAACTCTGAGCAATTCTAGGTCCAGAAAGGGAAGAGAGGGGATACCACACATGGGTTTTACAGTCTGCACAGGTTTATTCCAACACAACCTTACTGGGCCCACCAGAATTTCCAGATGGTACAGGTCAGCTGCATTAGTCTCCTGCACTTACCATCCTCCATCTCCTCAAATACTCAGGATTCCCTCTGGAGCCCTTCGCTCTGCCCCAGGGAGACACGGATGCTTTTCAGTGGGAAACTGTACTTTTCCTTCTTCGTTTTCCTTCTGTAATTTGGGTCACAGTGACCATCTTAGAGCCTTTCCTGCCTGGTAAGTATTCTAGGGTACACGAGCAACTCTGCTCAGGCAAAAAAA
This sequence comes from Mustela nigripes, assembly GCF_022355385.1. Lineage (NCBI taxonomy): Eukaryota > Metazoa > Chordata > Mammalia > Carnivora > Mustelidae > Mustela > Mustela nigripes. Next base: position 57,804,043 of record NC_081564.1, read on the forward strand.
ATGGCCTTTATTATTTATCAAAATATAAGTAACTTAAAACCTTGAGAACCACTAAGAGACTGGAATGCAGCCAAGTGTGTATAGCTATTTTGTCCTCAAAAATTTTAGAAAAATAGCTGAACAAACACAACATGACAAAACAAACAAACAAAAACTTTGGGGAAAAGTAGTTAATGAAGGTCCTTTGTACAGCATTTCCCCCTTGTCTCTTTCTTCCTTGTCTCCTCTAGGAATAAAGAGAATCCAAGGCTTATCTTATTCACTGCAGAATAGGGTGGAGGTAGGAGGTGTCGGCAGAGATGAGACTAGTGTCTCTTCTCCAACCTAGACCTGCGCAAGACCCATACACCTGTTCTTGGTCCCAGTGCAGATGGGCAAATGGTCTCTCCAGAGAGTATAGAGCTTATGGTCACACAAGTCAAGACTTGTCCTCAAGAGTCACACTTTAAATGCCATTTATTTTGGTTAGCGCTGGGGGAGCAGGAATTCTTAGGTTTTCTATGGGCTTAGCCAGTTTACTGTAAAATGTATTGGTAGGAGTAGGAAGTCATCCTAAGAAATTTCTTGATGGGGTAGAAAGGATCTTTTATAATTGATTGTTGGTTGGCGACAGGCATTATATCAAAGGAAACCTTTGACCTGACTGGGGTAGGGTGAGGAAACTGAGCATCAGAGAGCCCTGTGTACTCAGACTTCCTCACTGAGGGGCGAATCCAAAGATCCCACCCAGGCTGAGTCCTGAAAGCAAAGTTTATATCACTTGCTACTGCTTAGTAGGGTATGTGGAACTGACGTCTCATTGCTTCTTTTCAGGTATGGAGTAGTATAGAAACATAAGGAAAGAATAAACCTATGACTTGACCTGTGCAGTCTTTTCATCTATACTAAGACCCAGATTAGCTGGCGTTTTAAAGAGTCTCCTATAGTCACATGGCATTCTTCTGTTTGCACAGAGAAACAAAAGCTTTAAATGGCTCATTAAAATAGCACAGAGCTTCAGGGGCCCTGAACAGCTTCCACTAAACAACAATTTGATGGGTTAAGGGTAAATGAATCTGCAATGTATAGATTATATTGCCTCTAACAAAGATGCAAGTTTACAGAAGTTCACTGGGCAGTGATGTTTTGGGGCATCCCCAAGCTCTGGGCACTTAAAAGATTAATCAGGATATTTTGAAATAAAAAGCTTATCTGAGTGTCTGCGGCAGCCATGGAAAGCATTCTTTTGTTTTGGAAAGTCTTGGATGGGAAGACCGGAGTCTGTTTATTATATTTTGCTATTTGCCGCATCTATCCAATGACCCAAATGTTCCATTTCATGCAGTTTAATCTCAGACCAAATGCCGTTAACTATCTGAGAATGACTTCTTCTGATTTTTCCACAGTTTCCAATTGAAGCTATAATAGCTCCTTATTCCAAGTCTCTGACCAGGTACTGTGAGAAATCACCACGCTTCACTGTAGGAGAGAGAATCGAGGAAAGGGCCAAAGCAGTGACATTGGAAGCTCCTATCAATGAAAAGAGATGATAAAAATGAACAGTGGTGGGAAGCAGCATAAAGTACATTAAAAACAAAAAGGAAAAAAAAAAAACAGTGGTCATTGCAATTCAATAGCCAGACCCACAGGAAAAAAGAATAACAAAAAGCTTATCCTCTGCATTCAGTGAGTTTGTTTATGGCTTTGAAGATGACTGCTCCCTTAGAGTATTCCAACCCATAACAAAGCCTGAATTCAGGAAAACGTGTGTGTGCTGGGCTTTACAGTAAAGGAACTGACTTTTATTTTAGGAAAATGAAATCACCGCTCCTAAGATAAAGGAAGGTTTTTATGATTCCTATTTGTTTTGAGTGACTTTACTACCACGTTAAGAAATATATGAAATTTAAAACAAACAAACAAACAAAAAATAACAAAGGGTCAGTGGATCTTTTTGAAAAGGAATTTCAGTTTTTTTAAGCAATTATAAGATCACAGCTTCCAAGAAAGGAGAACCAAGGACCCAATTTCAGTATAAGCAAAGAAATAGATAATTTGACACAGTCCTATGTACAAAACTAAAGATACTGGCTCCTACATGGGGGATCATCCATCATCAGCATCCATCCACACAGGGATAAACAGGGTGGGGTGGGGCGCTGGACCTCCTTGCTCATGACTTGTCCTAAACAGTTAACTTCATACTCAGGATCAGCCATGGAGGCTTGTTTTCCCAAAGCTGCCAAAACTCCCCCCACCCCCATTTTTATGGCATAGATGTTGGGAGACTCTGCATTGGGAGTAGGAGTAAGATCTGGGGGTCCCCCTCCTCTACCCTCCCACCAGTTAGTCAAATTGTCCTCCAATGGTCAGCTTGGATTCTTACAATTAGGATTCTACTCATAAAAGGATTCAACTGCCTATTTAGGGATACGGTGTCTTCCCTCCCACGGTCTTGGTGACCTTCAAACAGAAAGCATAGGTAGCTGAATGGATTCCTTCCCTTACTCACATCTGACAGGCTCATCTGTGGTTACCTCAGGTGGAGAGGAGTCCTCAACCTTGCTTCTGGCTACATCCAGGGAGATCTCATCCAATGCAATTCTTTTATTGCCACCAACCTTCTTTTGAAACTCCATAAGTGTTCTTGGATAAAACTAAAATTTAAAAATACTAGATTTTCTTGCCAATTGTAAGCATTTTATTTCAGATATTGTGAAGTATTATTTTGAGAAGAGGTCAAAGACTGCCAGTGGGGTGAATGTTGAAACTCCAGCTGGGCCTTCCTAGTTTGCGGCCTTCTGTGCCAGCTCTTCTGTGGAAGCTGCTTCATTCATTGTGGAATACAGACTGTATAGGGGACCCTGGTTTCTGATCCCAGTAGAACTGGTGAATCCCAGTGTTGGAAATTTCCTGGTGGGCAGAACTGTAAGCTGTGTTCTACAAGACATACAGGAATCAGCTATAATTCTAAATCTTTGGAGGCACTTCCTGAAAGTGAAAGGAAGTCTTGTCATTGCTTGATTTCTCTGATCTCAAGAGACCAGGATCTCTGCTTCTCTCTGGAAGTAGACTATTCAGTGAACTATGGACCCTCTTCTCATTGTGTAATAACTACCTATGTGAAGGGAAAGTGAATGTGTGTGAAGTTCATTTGTCTTTCGGGAGTCAGAACAACATATTTAAGGTCTGACCTAAGCCTTGGGTGACTATTTGCAAAGACCGAATCAAAGCATCTGCCAAGATTCTGCTAGCTGTCCTTCAGCCTACACTGCCTACTGTATGGCATAGAGCATGGCTAGTGCCTACCCAAAGCCACCAGCTGTTTTATATAAGTAAGGGCCTGAGAAACCTTGGTTTGGGGGAGTCTCCAAAACCTCTTCCACTGTCTGTGGACTCCAAAGTTTATTTAATGTCATTTCTCCTGGCCATTCTTTTTGCCTGTTCTTTGGGTATATGAGTGGTTGCAAAGTCTACGCAGTTCAACCGTTGTTGCTCTCGAGAGATATTTGCATTGTTGTGTATTCTACTCAGCCCCAAATGTTACACTGGAACTCAACAAGTGAATAATAACCAGAAAAAAAAAAAAAAAAAAAAAAAAGCTCCGTTTGGTGTTTCTTACCGTGATGGGAATCCCAAACCACATCACCTCTGAGATGTAGGAATTCACACTAACCTTTAATTGGGTTGAGGGTTCAAAATCCCTTATATAATTTCCTGTTTACAAACATTTTTACAAATCTCTGAGGCAATAGACATACGTGTTAGATTTTTAGTTGTTCTTCAAATCTCTGTTTTTACTTGTATAACTACAGAACCCTAATGTGTTTGCAAAGGCTGGCTCTCCCAGTGGTCCCTGTAGAGACAACATTCCGTAATGCAGCATTTCTGAACCCATTTGAGGGGGTTGGGTAAGTTATCACAATCATATGCAGAGACTTTTCAAACTTCACTTCTTGTTCCAATTCTCATTTCCCCCTTGTTTGTAGTAGAAAATAGATTAGTCAGATATTGGGAAGTTCAGATCACCAGGACAGTGGGTCAGTTGAGGGTAAGGAAAGGGAGAGAGAAGGAAATTAGGGTGGTGCTCAGGTGTCCAATTTGGGTGCTATATAAAACATAATACCATTAACCACCAAAACATGGAAAGTAGGGAAGAAGCCAGCTCAGGGCACGTGCATGGCAGGGTTTGGTATTGTCCATCTGAAGAATACCCAGGCACATCTGCCTATTAGCCAGTCTGTTGACTTTCTCAAGCTTGAACTGATATTTTCAGCAGGGACTAGTCTCATTCAGTTAGTAATCACTGAAATTTCCATCTCCTGATTCAGAATCTGTGCTTCTGGTGCCATTTCTGCTTCTAACTGCCACTATACAACTCTGAACAGTGCTGGCACTCTGGGGCTATGACCTTTTGAAACGCACTTCAAAGGACAATTCAATCTGCAAATGATCAAGTGATGAGGATGCTGACCAGGTCAAGGCCAAGGGCAGAACTCATTGTCAGGCCACTAGAGATCTGTTTTCAGGTTAATGTCGATCTGTTGATTAGCCGCCCTTGTGTGTGGTCATCTAGCTAGCTACAAGCCAGTTCATCCTTATACAAAATAATATAAGGGCAGCCAAAGATGGAGCTGAAATCCAGGTACTGTGTTTTTAGGGCACCCCCCTTTTGATACATCTGTCTAGTATCTATGTCAAAAATCCTATCAAAGGACAGTATTTGGGGCTGAAATAGTATTCTTATGGCAAAGACAAAAATAACAGGAAAGTTGGGAGACGTGTGGGAGGGTCTGAAGCTGAAGTCAAGCATGATAATACAGGTTGCTGCTGCTCTGAGAACAGGAGAAGCAGCAAGTTCCATGAGACACCCTTCTAGGAACTGAATACAAGTATATTGGGGCTGTAAATCGACTGGCAGTGAGCAAGGGAGTTCACGTTGAGTCCACTGGAAGGTCACTGGAGAGTGAAAGTCTCATTTCCCCAGACTCCTAATCAGTGTCAGTCAAACCACTCTGGTATTGAACTTTGTTGTGCAAGGAGCACTGTGAGGTTGCCTGTGGAAAGAAGAGGCTTGTTCTCAGCACCTGCCCTCCAGCCAATAGGAGGGCCACTACTACATGACATGTAGGGAGTATGCGCGCATGAATGCCTGAAACAAACGTTACTAGCACCTCTGTAATGGGGAAGGGGTTAACGAAAATGCCTGCAAAAAGAGAGGACACTTGCAATGGGAAATGGGTGCCAAGTGAAGATTCACTTAAGGGTGGATATTGGAGAAATGAAAGAGGAAACAAATTGTGTTTTCTTACATTTATTGACTAGTTAAGTTTCATTAAATTCCTAAGTCCTTCCGCATTCACAGGTATTTCAATTGTGGTTCACAAGAGTGCAGCACAAAAAAGGAAAAAAAATCAAAAGGCAGAAACAAGGTCCCCAGAATTCTAGTCCCATTTACTTCCTCCCTTGAGTAAGTCCCTAAAGTTCTTTGAACCCTAGTTCCGTCATTTGTCAATAGGTAACATAGGTCCCACCACGCTTATATAAAAATGAGTGCTAGCAGGATCCAGCAGCTCATTTGATTGGGAGTGCCGCACAAAGCTGGAATTATGTATGGTTCCGAAATAGTAGACCAGCCGTCTAAGCCGCCTGGAATTCCCCAATTCCCAGTGAATATACAGTTCCTGTTTTTAGATCCATAAGCACTGAATGTTACCATCTATTTTCTCACCGAGGATCTAGCAAAAACTTCTGTGTCCCAGTGGACCATCTAAAAGCATCTTAGTAACTCTTCTTCTTGCTTTTGCCTGCTATCTGCACGAGGCCATGCATGTACTAGACATTCAGAAAACATTTGTTGATGCCTCCTGGTGTCTTGAACTGAGGAAAGTCCATGGATTTTTTAATACTTTTAAACCTCTCCACCATTCATGGGAGAATTGTAGAGTAACAGTGTGTGTGTGTGTGTGTGTGTGTGTGTGTGTGTGTGCGTGTGTGTGTGTGTGTGAGAGAGAGAGAGAGAGAGAGAGAGAGGCAGAGAGACAGAGAGAGACTGAGAGGTTTATTATTCATTATAGAAGTCCCTTGTCCTTTGCTTTTCTTCTAATTTGGAAACATTTAGTATCTGCTCTTGTTGAGAGCTCTTGGTTAAAGTGGAGATGGAAAAGAATGTAAAAGGACCAGTCACAGAGCTATTCATACTAAAGGAAAAAATAACTGAAACCTATGAGTACTGATGAAATCTCAGAACTGGTCCAATATGTAAGACAAGTGGGTTAAACAAACACATTAAAAAAACAACAACAGCAAGCTAACAAATCAGACTGTGGCGTATCTTCCTTTAGAAGCCATCTTCTGACACTGTGCTGTGCAGTAGAGCAGCAATATGCCCCAAGAGGCTGCTGACCCCACAGAATGAGGCAGGTACACAACGAGATTGCTGTTATGTGTAAGTATAAAAAGGACACGGGGTTTTGAAGACTGCATGAAAAAAGAATGTCATGTATTTCACTGATATCTTAATTACATATTGACATTAAAATATTTTAGATATGTTGGGATAAAATACATTCAATTAATTTTACTAGTTTTTTTGTGCTTTTTGTTCTTTACTTTTTAAAAGTGACTGTGAGAAAATTTAAAATTAGGTATATGGCTGCCATTATATTCCTCTTGAGCAGAACAGATCTAAAACATACCAGATACAACAAAGCTTTGATCGTACAAATGCCCTTAATAAGTAAGTCTTCCTACAAGTGAGATACAAAGGTCAGAGATACAGCCCCAATTCACCAGCTGTTTTAAGAACATTGCAGACATATCTGGGGGAATAGAGACTAAGGATAGTTTAGTTGTGAGGAGAAACTATGTAAAATCACCAAAAGAGCCATTTCAAAGAGCCACTTTGTCATGAGATATTGTATGATGTGGGATACTTTTACATATTGGGTGAAATTTTAAATTTTATATTAAAAAAAAAGTAAATGTTCCTGCCTTGGAGAATTGAATGACTCTTTTTTTTTTTTTTTAATAATAGAACTTAAAATTATACTTTAAATTGCATCATTATTTTTGCCTTATAAAATAGGACTGGTAAGATGAACAGCTATTTTAATTGCATTCTGCTCCAGTGAAATCCAGGACTTAAAAATATATACTTTTTAAAAGCTATAGCTCTAGCATTTTTATTGGTCTGACTAGTGAAAAATGTTTTTGCTTTTTGCAGGAATATCGTGGGCAGAGCAATAATGATCAATCCCTGATGAATATAACAGTAGCTCCAGGCCATCACTGGGGAACGGCAAGAACCTCATTTTTATAACTATGTTTAAACACAATATAGAGGATTTTGTTTGTTTGTCGGCTTTTTATAGAAATCACTCCAGTAAGCCTAATGAAAAATTGAGGTTGATTCATCAAATGTATATATCAGACTGAAGGTCAGGATTCTATGGTTCTTGTTTTCTGTGCAACTATATAAGCAAACTCCCCTGTCTCCTAGTTCAACAATATTTCCTAAGCATCTCCCTGCCTGTCTTATATTAGATAGAAGAACAGAAAGACCAATAAGGTATGGACTTCCAATTTTAAGAACAGTGGATTTCTATTTTAGAACAACCTTAAGGTATCTTAAAGAACATGACTAATCTTACCAACTTTTTTTTTTTTTTTTTTTTTTTTACATGAGGTAGGACAGAAATTCAGAGTGTAAAATGACTTATACAGGGTCACAGAAGCTGTTTTGGGAAAAACCAGTGCTAGAAGCCATGTATTCTGGTATTTTGATTCCCAATCTAACCAAACTAATTCTTTTGTATTGCAATATGTTGCTTTAGTTTAAACAAGTTCTACAAAGACCAGATTCTTTTTTTTTTTCCCCCATCCCTGGTTCCTCTGATGCATATCACTTACTTTTTCCCAAGAAATGCCTCGTTGCAGTGAAGGCAATAATTATATTTGGAGGATTACTCAAAACAGAACAAACCCAAGCATAGAGCGGCCCTGGGCCCTCTCCATAGATCACAGCTTATGGCAGCTCCCCTGGGGAACAGAGAAGCGCTTGGACCAGCTTTAAGTTTAAGTGCATGTCACCATGATGTACGGTGTCTTTGGTGTCCGTATATCATGGAGTGGAAGGGGTGTCGCCTATGGACGGAGAGCATCCATTCTCCTCTCCTGACACTGTGCCTTTTCTCCAAATAAGACATATCTGTGCGATTATAATCTTATCCAGGCTGGCTTGCTCCCTCCAGAGCTCATCTGCAGTGAAGGGGAGAGTCAGTCCACATTTTGTGGAGAGTAGTTTTGGGGGGGGGGGCATTCTTTGAGAAACAATGAAGGAGAATAGAATTGAGAAAATATGAACCACATTGCTTTCAGCTTTCTGTTAACATCTCAAAGGGCCTAATTCCTGCGTGCAGACAAACATATAAGAGCAAATTCTCAAAAGTCATCCTTTTCTTGATTTACCTTTGCTTAACCACTTGCTGGCTGGGTGACTCAGAAAAGTTACCAACATTTCTTTGCTTTAGTTTTCTTACTGCAAGAATAAGGAATGTATGAAAATACCGCTTATGTCATGGAATTAGTGTGAAGAATAAATGGGTAAATACAATAAAACCATTAGTCTAGAACCCAGTGATTGCATCATCTTCAATATCACGTAATTGTTGTCATTAGCTTCTTTTTTCCTTAGGACGTGGTAAAGTTATAAACTTAGAGAATTATTCTTTTAATAATCAAAGATCTTCTCTAGCAAAAGGTACCTCAGGACTCACCTTTCCATATTAGCTAGAGAACAGAAAGGAAAGCTCAGAAGGTGACAACCTAAGAGTAAATCGATCCATTCAGTCTTTTCCCCCTCTCTCATCCATCCATCCACCCAACCATTTTCTTCCCCACCTATCTATTCATTCACCAACTGTCTTACTGTCTTGGAGTTTGGTAGTATAACTGAATGTGCTTGAGGACTTCTTATTTCCTTGGCCTAATAATAGATCCACTTCTTCCTCGTTGTCAAGGCTAAGGGAAGATGTGAAGTTGGCTTGTACCCAAAGGCAGAGATTCTTCGCCACTCCTCTCTGATTTGACCCAATGCGAGACTTTTCTAAGGACGAGCTGTCACTCTGTCTCAGCAGTGTGACAAACATTTCTTAGCTGACCCTAGACCTCCTTTTCTTACATTATGTTCTAAATCACCATATTTAGGATTTCTATACCACTCTGAATTAAATAGTACTCTTGATGTATGTTGGTCTTCTCTGCCTAGTAATCCCAAATTTGGAATACCTGTGTTTCCCAGTTTTTTGTTTAATCCAGTGACTATCACAGACTGAGAATACAGTAGAGAATTATTCAGTGGTAGATGAATAGATTGAACATTGAAATCAGAAGTTTGGAAAATCAGAAGAGTCTAAAGATTCTTTATCTTAAGTCCAATTTATATGGTCTAATTATCATCTTTACTACCATAATCACCACAACAGCCTCTCCTCCTTGCATGCAAAAGTGGTATTTGAGATTTTTGTCATTGTGATTTTTTTTTCCCTCATGGCTTTTGATTGCTACATCTCTTCTTGGTGACTTCATTCACCTGCAAACATTCTGAATAACAAATATAGCACATAGACCTATGTACTACCACGTATAGTAAAACACCAACTGTTTATGACATGATAGACTCAATGGAGTGAAACAACAATTACTGATGCTGTAAAGTCACCCAAACAATCCTTGCAACTACTTTATTATTTTGTAAAGGAGAAAACAAATAAACAACATGGCTCCTCTCAATAGGCCGATGCTGAAAAGAGCATTGACGTTTGTTTTCTGAATGATGTTTGACTGTGAGTGCTCAATAATTAGAAATATTTAATGCAGGCAAACATCAGCAAGTTAAAATTGTTTTCTGCTTAAGTCTTGTCATTTGCCAGAAAGGAAATGATATGTTAGACATGTTGCACTCTTTCTCAGTATGATAGCAACTAAAGTGGCTTAAAATTGGATTCATTTATAAAGCTGGACACTATTAATATCATTCCCTGCATGATGGTAATTCATTTTACTCTGCTTTGTCTCAGAAGCAGTAGGGGCTCCATTCCTTATATTCAGTTTGCAGTCCTAATTAAGTATTCATTATAGAATACATATTTTTTCATTTAGGATTGAATATCAAACATTTATGTGGTGTATTACACTTGTTTGCTATTAGGTCATTGTAGTCAATGTAGTGAGGTATTGTACATCTAGTAGTTATGTGTCTTCAACCTGTGAATTAAGGTTGGGAGGAGCTCAGCTGGAGCAAAAACTTGTCTCCCCCAGTGTTCTTATTTTCACTGGCATTGCACCAAATAAGCTGAAAACCTGACTAAATGTAGCTATATTCTGGTTCTCCCATTGAGAATAAAAAGATGCTCCGTGGATTCAGTGTAAAGTTGACATGGCGTGTACAGAAATTTTATATGAAATTCTGTTAGAACCATGATCCTGCAAACTTTTACTATTGACAGTTGAAAGGGCTAGACATCAAGAAGGGAAGAGAGCATGGAGTGGTTTAGTCAAATAAAATTAGGCCAAATAAAATATAACTAGAACATCAGGAGATGTCATCTGGTGAGATGTTAAATTATGCTCATATATTGTAAGATAATTGTTCTGTTCTAACAAGAAGTGGGTTTACAATCCTAATAGTTGAATCCTTCATACTTGACTTTATAAGCAATGCCATATACATATATATGTATATGTATATATATATACATGATAAATACAATCTCTCCTTCCTATAAACTGTACTAGCCATAAAACATACCATATATATACATACCTATATATGTATATATATATATACATATATATATGCATGCATTTATATATAAATAAATGCAAAATATGTACATATATATATATATATACATTACATAATATCTATACATTATGCTCTCTCTTTGGGAGTTCAGACAATCAGAATTTGCTTTATTCAAAATCACAGTCTTTGAAAGGTTGAGTTTAAAACTCACAAGCAAGGAGCACCTGGGTGACACAGTTTGTTAAGTGCCTGACTCTTGATTCTGGCTCAGGTCCTGATCTCAAGATTGTAGGATTAAGCCCCACTGTGGGCTCATAGTGCAGAGTCTGCTTAAGACTCTCTCTCCTTCTGCCTCTTATGCCATGAGTTCTCTCTCTCTCTCTCTTTCCCTCTCAGATAAATAAATAAATCTTAATAAATAAATAAATAAAACTCATAAACAAAAACAACCATATTAATAAATAAATTATAAAATTGGGATCACTCAAACACTCTGTGAATCTCGGGGCACCTGAGTGGTTCTGTTGGTACATTCAACTCTTGGTTTCAGCTGAGGTCATAATCTCAGGATCCTTAAATTAAGCCCAACGTGGGGTTCCATGCTTAGCATGGAGTCTGCTTGAGATTCTTTCCCTCTCTCCCTCCTCCCTCTTTGTTCTTCCTTCTACTTGTGCACTCTTTCTAAAATAAATAAATAAAATCTTTTTTAAAAAAAATCTGTGAATCTCCTTAAGACTCATATAAAAATGATCCAAATGAAACCATGATGTGAATTTGAACCCGTAATACTTCTTAATTTATTGTCAGTATTTCCTGAGTGTCGATTATGTTCAAAGTCTTTTTTTTTAAAAAAGATTTTATTTATTTATTTGTCAGAGATAGAGGGAGAGAGAGCGAGTGAGCACAGGCAGACAGAGAGGCAGGCAGAGGCAGAGGGAGAAGCAGGCTCCCTGCCGAGCAAGGAGCCCGATATGGGACTCGATCCCAGGGCACTGGGATCATGACCTGAGCCGAAGGCAGCTGCTTAACCAGCTGAGCCACCCAGGCGTCCCCAAAGTCTTTTGTTTGTAGTTGTAAATGAAGAAGGAGGAGGGACAGAAGAGAAGAAGTAATATTTTTTAGTTGCTAATCACAATCATTTTGGACAAGCAAGCTATAAACATAGCTTAATTAAATAATAATTATAGATTCTGTATACAATGGCACAGGGCAAGGTATGTTCCATTGGTAAGAACAATGGCTAGTACAGTTTATAGGAAGGAGAGATTGTATTTATCATGAACGAACTAAGGCAGCTGCATAGAAAAGGGAGCTCTTTATCTGGGCCTTGAAGGATTGTTTGAAATGAGAGCAAATGCATTACGGTAAGAGAGGTAAGTATGAAGAAAGGAAGGGAAGTAAGATAATGCAGGGATTGTTGGAGCACCAAATCTAGATTGACTTGCTAGCAGCAAAGGGCATAGAAGAGTAAAAGGGAAGATGGATTGGTTGGATTGTAGAAGGTGTGAATAGCATGCTAAGAATTTAAGAGTTTATCCTCTAGGAAATGAAAAGAAACTGAGAGTTTTGCAACCAGAATTAAAGTGTTATATTCAAAAGACTTAGCTTGCTGCAGATTTAATTAATTTGATAAGGAAGAGACTGAAGGAAAGGAGATGGGGGACTGTTGCTGTAGCACTGAACAGGACGGTGAGAGCCTAAAGTGAATTTGTGACAGCAACAAAAGAAAAGAACTGCTGTGTGACATGGAAGGAGGAACTCACTGGACTTGGAGACTCAAGGAGTTTTGTTAGGTCAAGGCATCAAAGTCCCAAATTGATACTGAAGAAAAACAATAAGGATTCTTTTTTTATTTTCTTCATTATTAATTATTGGTTTGTTGACATTTTTCTCATTATAATTTATCATGGTGCCAATATATAAGGCCAAAATATATTTCCCCACCAAAACTCATTTTCCCATTGACTAATGACTAAGCTTAGTCACTGAAAATTCTTAATCTCTCTCTCGTTTTCTCTCTCTCTCTCTCTCTTTCTCTCTCATGTGTGTATTTTTTGGTTCTTTTTTGTTGTTGTTTTTTGTTTGTTTGTTTTGGTTTTTTTGCACAGAAGGAAAGAATTCACTATTTACCCATTATCTGGTCTTTAGAAGAAGTCTGCATCCAAAGAAGATCAAAACATCAGAGCTATGTTGGCAAGAATTTTCTTTTTCCAACCATATAACAGAATAAGGTTTCTAGGACTGACAGAGCTTTCTGTAGATGAGATCATCTACTTTCAGGACTTCTAACATTCCTTTCCTCTCTTCAGAATTGACAGTCTGTATACACATTTATTTAAAGGCTTGCAGTATCTTCCATTGAGCCTTTTGATTATTTTAGTTTGTTTCCTTCAAGTTTTCTGACCTTCCTCGTGCTTTAAAAGATTTTGAAATTTCAGATGAGTAAATGGGCCATTACAGAGGTATCTAATCTGAACAACTGCTTGAACATCTCGTATGATGCCATGTAATTCTCTTGGAAAACCTCCTCCAGTGTTGGTCATATAAGAAATATTCCTGTTTAGTTAATGGAAGATCCCCCCAACCCTGCCAAAAAAGTCCCCCTGACACCAGTGACTATCCTACCCCATTTTTCACCTCTGGAGGTCTTTACACACATCAGCTAAATTTGTTCTCCAGGGCCTCTGTGAAGATGGTGACTTTACAAATTCCTCCTTTGACAAATTTATCCCTAGGGAGACATTATGGATGTTGATGGGGAAAATGCATCTTGCCAAGATTATAACCTACACAAAATGTGGAGCCTAAGAGTTTGGAAGCTGAGTGATGCCTTTTAGGTCTAGAGATTTACTTAAGATTCAACAGCAAATGGTTAGCTAATGTTTACAGCAGGGATGCACAATTAATAAATGCAAAATTTGTGCTTCACTTCTATTTCCAAAGTGAATAGGATGTTTGTCAAAGCAAGAAACTTTGCTTTGATTATAAGCTACAGATAATGAAAATGTGTTTGTGTTTCACAAATACATTTGATTCTAGTGGATTGTATTTCCCATCAGGGAATCAGGTTCAGCAAATATTTTCACATGCTAACTCCTTAATATAGGCAGAAGGTTTTAGTTGACTAGAAATACAATAAGCTTAGAGAATAGAGGTTTGCACAGAAACTAAGTAATAGAGTTTATAATTGTTCTTCACTAGAATTCATAAGGACTATCATTGGGTTGCTAACTGTAAAATAAGCATACCATCAACTTTTTTTTAGTGGGGGGAACCTCATGAAAACATCATCTCCATTTTTTCTTAATCTTCTTAACAAATCAAAGATAATTATTCCAAATATATCATCCCTTTATGAGGAACATGGAGGACCCATAATGGAACATTTTGACCAAAAAATATTAGTTGCAAGTAGAAAATAGACATATGGAGAGTGGGGGTGGATTTAGAAGGAGAAGACCGAACGTGATTTAAAGAACTGAGTCACTGTAATGGGATTCTAGCTAGGAATCCAGGCACAGATGGGTTAAAGGCTTGTTACTCAGCCTCTTGGAGCATATCTTTCTACAGAGTCAAGAAGAAATTGGCTACCAGAACTAGCAAGATATATTTTACTCTTGATCAAGGGAGTGAGATGAATTTTCCAGGGTTAGATTCCAGAATGAGCTAAAATATCATACTTACATATACCACGGAGAGAGAGGGTCTGCCTGGTATAGAACTGAATTAAGAATGAGGGCTACCTCTCTCAACAAAGGCAAAATGCACTGCAGACAAAACTTAGCATTAATGGTCACAGTCTTAACTCTGAAAATTCTCACATAGTGAAGACCATAATTAAAGCAAAGAAAGAAGAAATGTCATTGTGTATTTTAATTCTTGAATGTCCTCAAATTTTTCCTGGAACTAGTTTGTTTTAGAGGAAGGAGTAACCTAGAGAACAAAATTTCTGTCTCAAAGAAGAAAGAGTTGAGGGGATGATGCTGGATGATAAACAGGGGTTATGGATATGACTGAGCTTAACTCTGAGAACTGCTTCTCTTCTGGTGTCTTTGCTGTTGCCTGTGTTCTCTTGAGGCTGTTAGCAGAAGTGCAACAGATTTCACCTGTTACGAAATTTCAGCTCAACTTTGCATTTTGACCAAGGACACTTGTCTAAGACTTTGATTTTAAAATTCTCAAAAAGAAAAATAATAGAATCAAAAAATACAGAGAAACAAGCTGTTAGTCCACTTGCTTTTCAGATATGGGACTTTCTCAGGGCCTGAAAATCTCACCTCGTAACTGAATTATAATCACCTAATTCCCTTCATGATCGCAGTCAGTGATGTGTTGGGGCAGGAACAATCTCTGTTAATCCCTGACTCTCCTTGACATTCCATGGGTACCAGGGATGTTTGCTTACAAGCCCTCAGTATTATTATTTATTTATCCTCTAAACCATAGTCTGAAAGGTTGAATGACTTGATTTTCTGTCACTTTTACTTTTTACCTCAAAGACAGTTCTTCCTTAATCTGTGTATTTTTCTTGTATTTTTCGCCCAATATTGATTTATTCACTATTTCTACTTATTCTCTCAACTTTTCTCTTTTCTAAATTCCCATATTCCATGGATGGATGCCATCAGTTCATGGATTTAGTTCCCATGTCTTTGTAAAGACTTTCCCTAACAGTATTTGACTTTAATCCAATGGGGAGTGAAGAGTGTGGTTCATTTCAGGTACGTAACAAATAATTGTTCCCAAAGTTAATCATCCTAGAACTCATCTGGGCTCTAAAGAAGGAGACAGTGGTGCCTGCCACTCAGGGAGCCTGAGAATATTAGTCTAAAAACATTCTTAGGATTTGCTGCTGATAGTTTAATTCTTTTTCCACTCACCAAGCCAAGTGATGTTCTGAAAATATTTAAAAAAAAAAATAAGGACAGTTTAGTAGAATCTCTTTCCCCTGTTAGTATGCTGGAAGCATGAGACCCTGAAATGATAGCATCTTGCGGTGCTTCTTAGAGTCAGTATCTGGGGGAAAAACCACCCAGGTTCAGAAAGGCCTCCAACTCTGCATTTACCTGTGAAGTAAATGAGAAATAAGCTTTGATTGTGTTAAATTTGTGCTGGTTTCTTAACACAGAAAAGCCTAGCCCCACTTCACTAGTATGGATCTTAAAATATATGGCTGGGAACTGGGAAGTACTCCTCAATGTGAGATGTGTTTATGTGCAGATAAATAGATCTGTTTATGCCCATGTCTGTGTGTGCTTACATGCCACATACCAATGCTTTGACCCCTTCCCACCATTTCAGTGTCTTCATCTTTAAGATGATGGTGGGGTTAGATATTCCTTTGCCTTGAAATTCCTTTGGGATATTGCTTGATGCTTATCCAAAAACAACCTTGCATTTATTCAGGTTTTAACATTTTCTGAAGTCTTTTTAACCCAAGAACAAAGCTCAGGGCTTGGACAGACTCTGATTTTAAGTTCATCCAAACCATCTCTTTGTTGCCTTTGCCCCCTTTAAGAAAATTCCAGATGAAAGCATAAATCTGCCACATGAACTGATTTGCTGCACAGCAAGATAATTCTTTTAAGTAGTTTCTATTATAGGAAAATTAATTTCAAGGCACTTCATACAGTTCTAGTAAAATCCTTCTGCTCCACGGGGGTCCATGAGCAACATTAACTGTGCAGCATTTGCTGGGTATGCCTCGTTATGACTTGGTGCAGTGAAGGATGTTTAAAAAAATTTTTTTTTAAGTTGGGCTGTTTGAAAATGCATTATGTTTTTATTTTTTTTTTTTAAATCCCTGCATGAACATTTAAAGAAAGCTAGAATTTGAGATATTTTTAACAAGGACAAAGTATTTTTTCCTAACTTATTAAGGAAACAGAAATTATTTCTCCCGATAAAACTTTGTAGCTTATTTGTTTTTATTTAGGTATCATTGTGTTTGTGTGATACAACATGGATTCATTTGAGGGGGTTATCAAAAACAAATATAAAACCCCATGTGCCAGTAAACACTCTTAAAGTTTGAATGGTTAACGAAGAAGACATCTTACAGCTCTCATTTGTCCAACTTCATTCTCACAGGTGTTCTCAAGAGAACTTCATGCAGAGTGTGCATGTAAGTTTTCCTCTCAGTGTTTGTTTCCCGGAGAGCCTGAGAGACATGTGACCTACTAAATCATGTGACATTCCAAGTGTTTTATGAATTGGTTGCATTATATCTAGTTTCTGCTCTAACTTTTTTTTTTTTTAAGATTTTTAAACCTTATCTGATAGAGAGAATACAAGCAGGGGGAACAGCAGGGAGAGGGAGAAGCAGACTCCCCCCTGAGCAGAGAGCCCAAAGCAGGACTCAATCCCAGGACCCTGAGATCATGACCTGAGTTGAAGGTGGACATCTAGCCAACTGAGCCACCCAGGTGCCCTTCTAGCAAACTTCTTAACTCACTCTCATACAAATACTTTCAGCTCCTCCTCTTCTCATCCTTCTTCCTTTGTTCACAATATTCCCTCTGCTTCAAACATCTTTCTGTGACTCCTCCTCTAGCTCATAAGAACTGCATGTCCATAGAGCAAGGACCAATTTACATGCTATATTTTATGTCTCCTATCTCAGATGAACTTCTCATCATATCCGCTCCTAGTGGTCTCTCTTTCCTGTGAACTGTGTTAGAAATGGTATTGGTGTTATTTCACTTTATCTGCGCTATGGCATAGACTGTAAGCTCCTTAGAGCAGACTGAGATTTTTCTTCTTTTCCTCTCCCATGACAACATTCACAGTGCTGAGATCATAGTGATCTTTCAATATATGGTTTACTTGTTTGTTTCTGTAGGGCTTATTAAACAATGCTATAGCTCATGAGTGCTGTATTCTCATTAAATGATCAGAGACAGATATTATCAGTTTTCAAGGAGAGGTGATTAATGGGTGTATGTGAACAAAAGATACCTTCCTCTATTTTAAATTATTTATATTAACAAGTTATATATTTATATTCTACAAACTAATTAATAATATACAGCAAATACTGAAGTAATTTTTACACAACTGATGGTGTTAGACATTCAGCAACAGTCCTCAGTTTTGAGGAATCTCCCAGTGTAGATACAAAATCTCAGGTGGTCTTTCCACAGGCCCTGGTGGCTGGAGGACGTGAGATTCGGCACCTCAAGATTTCCTTAACACCAAATCTAAATCCCTATGGGTACACTGATTTACTTGGTTATAGAGCATGAAGTAGTAATAATTTGATTAAAAATTTAACATGTTGCAAAATGCTTCTTTAATCCTTTTTTCATGTGATTTAGTTGGGCAGAAATCAGAAGAGATCTTCTCTCTTGTTTTCCATTGCTCAGCAGTCGATAAGAAACCAAAGTAAGGGCACAGGAGTATCATTGTTACTGGAAAAACTCCTCGTGTTTCAAATATACTCCATTTACCATTCCATCTGGAACCTAGAAAGCATCGGTTAGTTTCAGCCAATGACTGTTCTTTTCTTCATGGCCAAGATTTCCTCCTCTCACCCAGCATTTTTTCACTGCCAGCTCTTCCTTCCCATTGACTAGTGCCAGCGACGATACTTCGAGTCCCCTTTAGATATGACACATCATGGTTCTATTTGAACATACTGCCTCTAACTCTTAGGCCTTTCTGATCTGGGAAACATTTTAAATAGTACTGGCTACTGAAAAAATCACAATAATCCTTACTAAAGTAATGAATGTTAGTATAATTGATTGATTAATATAAAGAGTTGAGAAATTTTGTGGCTAAATCATAGATACCAACCTTCAGCATAGCTTAGAGACATTTACTAGCAACAGATTTTCTTTGTGTTCAGAGTGGAACCAGTAATTATGACATGGTGATCAAACTTCATTTGCTCTACAGTGGATCCTAGGAGTGGCCTTAGGTTGCTTAGTTTTCAGGACTTGGAGTACAGATTGGCTCATTTAGACAACTATCTCTATGCACCAACTGGATGTCTGATTTTTACCAGTTGGTTATACTTCACTTGACTAGGCTTCTGATTTCTCTGTTACAGAAATGCCTACTTTACATTGTTTATAAGAACTTTTTCAAGTCTATGCTTTATTGTTTTTTTTATCTGTGGACTCAAGAGGAGGGACATCATGTGATCCAAAGAGGACACAGGTACTAGCCTATTAATTTGCATAGATGTATTATCCCTGTCCCACTCCCATACTTTGTCTTTTCCATCCCAAGTAATTGAGCCACACAAAAAGAAATGTCTCTTCCTATTTGTAGAATTGATTTCTGATTAGGTTTTTCAGTTGAATTTACCATGTGTAAATGTATGTCTTTCAGGCCTGTATAGTTTGTTGAATGGAGATAATCTGATATTCTTTGCAGGTCTTTTAGGAACAGGCCATGCTTTTAAGCCCCCTCTTTCTACCTCTATTCATTTACCCTTCCTAAGAAAAAGGATATAAGGCTTTTAAATGATCAGCTTACATCAGCCTGAATGTCCTGTCCTAGCAAGGCAGGGAGATTCCCAAGTCAGGCAGCCTGACACAGAAACAATAAAACACCAGAAAAAAAACAAGTAGAAACTTCTCTTTAGTTCTTAGTTAATCTTGTGGGATTTTTCTCATACTTTTTTTTCCTTCTTTCTGTGGGACATGGGTTAAAAGTTATAAATAAAAAGGATAATTCATTATTTATATTGCATATATAATCGTATGAGGTATACTTAGGTTTTTTTTTAACCATAATTTTTAAATGAGGAAAGCAATAATAAAGGTTAGAATTGTCAGAACTTTTATTTTCATCATCCAAGGTTCAATTCCAGATCACAGATACTTTAAGGAAGCAAACATGATTAAAGCAAAGAGCAATGGACTAGGAGTTGTAACACAAGAAACCTAGTTTTAGGGGTCATCAATCAAATATGTCTAGGGCAAACCAGGCCATGTTTCTTCTTTCAGCTTCAAATTCCCTAACTGTGTGAAGAGGGCTTTGGGTCCCGAACTCTCTACAGCTTGTACCCAGCCGTAATTGTGATCTCACCCCAATTCTGCAGATTGATATGATGATGAATGGTCAGCAGCATTGCTGAGTTGGTGGTGCTCAACTTTGATGCCCCTAGCCTGGATTAAGGGAAGTATGTGACATTCAGTCATTCTACCTGAGATGAATCTCAGGCACCATGTTCCTTTTCACTGTGTTCTCTTCCTTTTTACCCTCTAATAAGAAAGAAAAATATAGATATAATTTTATAGGAACTCTAGGTATAAGAAAGATGGTAGGGGCACTTGTACAAGAATATCTTTCTGTACTTTGAGATGGGGTTCTTCTTTTGGGGCCCCTGGTAGTACTGAATGCTTACATGCTCATGGGATGCCTCTGATGTGAGTGTAACTACACTAAAAGTTCTGGTCTTCTGTGACTATCCCAAATCTGGGGGGGAAGAATGGAAAAAGTCAACTAGTAATCACACTGTCCTTAAAATCCTTGATGTTTGTAGTTGGGTCCATCAAAAAAATGGGGTGTTCACCAATTGGAGACATTTCTCTCTCCCATTCCACATGCTACTGCTGAAGTTAGATAATTCCCATCCCATTTCAGGTTTGATGAAGAAATCAAAGAGAGCTGAAAGGGTATGGGGATAGAGAACACTATCCACAGCTTTAGGAAACCCTGAGAAGCACTGTGGAGGGAGGACAATTATCCACTATACCACAGCCTTAGTTCCTAATGCCCTGCCCCCTCCCAGCCATTTTTGGTATTTATAAACTGTCACACTTCTACTGCCCATCAAGCTGTCTCTAATTATTCAGGGTCATGCTTTCAGAAAACGTGTTACATTTTAGATCTTTCTCCTTCTCTTCTCGTACATCCAAAAAAGCCCCACTGCTTTCTGGAATATTCAGAAATGTGCATTGATATGATTCATTCACAGCACAATGACAGCAGCTAAATGAATTTTTCTGCATAAGATTTCTTTCTCCCTTCTTCCTTTTTTTCCTCCTTCACCCCCCCCTTTCCTGTTTTTCCTCCTTATAATATGAATTTGGAAAGAATTTCCTTCCTTTCTCTTTCCTTTTTTCTTCTCTTCTGCAAACATACATTCACTCTCTTAGAGCAAAGTGCTGTGAGGGACTGGTCACTGTGGCAGCAAAATGGGAAAATCCTGAGCTTCATCTTTGAGGAAAAGGCAGTCTAGTGAAGACGTAGAGGTGGCGCATGGAATCTGTATGACAGCACCAGGTGATAAGACCTACAATGGCAGCCAGGAAGAAGCAGATCTAAGCTACATGAGAATTCAAGGGAGGGTTCACAGAAGTGACACTTGGACCAGCGCAGGGTTTTGCCATGTGAACAAATTGAAGAAAGGGTCCCCAAAGGAAGAAATGTCATTTTCAGAAAAGCAAGAGGAAAAAATGTCATGATCTTGTGGAAGAGATGGTTCCTATTGCTAGACTAAAATGATTGGTGGTATGAGAGCCGAAAATGGGATTGAAGAACTATGCTTAGAGTAGATAATTCAGATAGATTTATGTTTGAACAGGCCCCTCCAATAGGTTATCACAAATGGGAGAGCAGAAAACCCTTTTAATAGAGTATTCAAGTCAGGGACCCCATTGCTTTTCTAATCACCTCACACCAGTGACTGCCACAGAAGTCCAAAAAAACAAAAAAATGCCAATTGTAATATGAGGCTACTCCTGATTATCTTATTTGAGCCAGAATCCTTGACTCCATCTAACACAAACTGGACCTAGACTGACTACTATATGCCAACTCATTCTACTTTAGGAAATAAAGAATTTCTGTGTTTCTTTTATGAAATATGTCATTGTTACAAAAATATTTATGTAATGATACATGTATGCATAAAAAAGATAACGTAATGAACATCTATCTGACCAGTACTGATATGCTTTAACACAATACTATTATTTAGAGATGACTTTTAAATTCTTTATTTGAGTGTAGTTGAAACACAATGCTACATTAATTTCAGGTGTACAACATAGTGATTCAACAAGTTTGTACATTACGTTATGCTTACCACAAGTGTAGCTACCATCTGTCACCATACAACACTATTACAATATCATTGACTATATTCCTTATGCTCTGCCTTTTATTTAGGGAAAGTTATTTCTAAACCATCTTTCACAAAGAGGTCATTAATGGGAACAGAGGTCCAGATGAGAAACAGTCACATTGCTGACCCTCTATGCATCCAGAGTACCTCATCAAGACTGGAAATCAGTGACTTGGCTGCAGTAATCATCCATTCAACCAACATGCATACAGTGAAAGTCTGGTAGCATGCCCAGTATTGGGTTCTCCAGGGTGAATAGGACATTTAGAAACCCAAACTGGTGGAATCCATGGGTAAAATTTCTGTGATAATGTGTTCTTATAAAAACTATTCAAGTGTTTTTGCTTTCTCCTAGATTTTTTATTACTCTCAGTCAAATAATATTTTGTTAGGTTTGAGCATACACAAACACTATAAACATACATCTTTAAGACAGTGAAATTCTATCTCATTCTTCTTGCCAAGATGCTTGAACAAGGAAAGAGTTTATTCTAGAATATGAATTTGGTAAGTTTCCCTGCTCAGTGGGGAGTCTGCTTCTCTCTCTCTCTGCCCACCCCTCCTCCTGCTCCCCTGCTTGTGCTCTCTCTCTCTCTGTCTCTCAAACAAATAAATAAAACCTTTAAAAGAAAAAAAAATAACACCACATTGATTTTGCCTTAGTATCAGATAGGATACTAATAACCACTTAAACATTCCCCCTTCATAAGGACATAACACTATCAAAAGCACTAAGAAAAGGAAAAGTTGTTTCTAAGTATTATTTAGCAGTGGAACCATTTCATCAGGAGAAAAGTATAAGTGAAAGCCAAGTTTTTAAGGTAAACAAAGGCATGATTGCTTTAGTTGAGGTAGAAAAATGAGTCAGGAACCTCAGTAGGTCACCCAGCATTCCAGTAGCTTAGGAAGTATGTCAGGACTTGATTAAATCTAAGTTAAAAGGACTATATTAGATCTCTTGATATTCCATTTGTGTTCAGCTATACCTATAGACAAATCTTACATTTTTTAAGTGAAATCTTGCATTTATTTAATGAAAATAACTTCTTATGGATCTTTTAAATCCAGAACTATAAATCGATGTCTTTGCTGTGTGATGTCTTCATTATTTATTTATTTATTTTTTGGGGGTCATAGGGTAGCTTTATTTTTTTTTTTTGGTTTTTAATATAATTTTTTATTTTTTATAAACATATATTTTTATCCCCAGGGGTACAGGTCTGTGAATCACCAGGTTTACACACTTCACAGCACTCACCAAAACACATACCCTCCCCAATGTCCATAATCCCACCCCCTTCTCCCAAACCCCCTCCCCCCAGCAACCCTCAGTTTGTTTTGTGAGATTAAGAGTCACTTATGGTTTGTCTCCCTCCCAATCCCATCTTCTTTCATTTATTCTTCTCGTACCCACTTAAGCCCCCATGTTGCATCACCACTTCCTCATATCAGGGAGATCATATGATAGTTGTCTTCGCTTGACTTATTTCGCTAAGCATGATACGCTCTAGTTCCATCCATGTTGTCGCAAATGGCAAGATTTCATTTCTTTTGATGGCTGCATAGTATTCCATTGTGTATATATACCACATCTTCTTGATCCATTCATCTGTTGATGGACATCTAGGTTCTTTCCATAGTTTGGCTATTGTGGACATTGCTGCTATAAACATTCGAGTACACGTGCCCCTTTGGATCACTACGTTTGTATCTTTAGGGTAAATGCCCAGTAGTGCAATTGCTGGTCAATAAATGGTGCTGGGAAAATTGGACAGCCACATGCAGAAAAATGAAATTGGACCATTTCCTTACACCACACACAAAAATGGACTCAAAATGGATGAAGGACCTCAATGTGAGAAAGGAATCCATCAAAATCCTTGAGGAGAACACAGGCAGCAACCTCTTCGACCTCAGCCGCAGCAACATCTTCCTAGGAACAATGCCAAAGGCAAGGGAAGCAAGGGCAAAAATGAACTATTGGGATTTCATCAAGATCAAAAGCTTTTGCACAGCAAAGGAAACAGTTCACAAAATCAAAAGACAACTGACAGAATGGGAGAAGATATTTGCAAACGACATATCAGATAAAGGACTAGTGTCCAGAATCTATAAAGAACTTAGCAAACTCAACACCCAAAGAACAAATAATCGAATCAAGAAATGGGCAGAGGACATGAGCAGACATTTCTGCAAAGAAGACATCCAGATGGCCAACAGACACATGAAAAAGTGCTCCATATCACTCGGCATCAGGGAAATACAAATCAAAACCACAATGCAATATCACCTCACACCAGTCAGAATGGCTAAAATCAACAAGTCAGGAAATGACAGATGCTGGCGAGGATGCGGAGAAAGGGGAACCCTCCTACACTGTTGGTGGGAATGCAAGCTGGTGCAACCTCTCTGGAAAATAGCATGGAGGTTCCTCAAAATGTTGATGTCTTCATTCTGAATGAAAATAATTTCAAATGAATTTCTAATGGATAAAATATGTTTAAGGATTGGAGACAAGTTTTTAGGACATGGTATTTGGAAGAGGGGTTGTATGGTACTATGAAATCACATCATATGAGTGACTACATCTTCTTCCCTCATGTAGCACTGACTGGAAATTAGAAAATGAGAGGACACTGAGAAACCAAATAAAATTTAAGGAAAGAAGGATGAGCAAGAGGCTTAGTGAATAAAAGGAAAATAAAATTGCAATTTAAGATTGGAAATCCTGTCCTTAAACTTTTCTTTAACACCTGGATATGGAGGAAGTCTCCTCATTACTTTGTCTCCAGTCTGGTTGCCTACCCCAAGGCGATTGGACTGAAGCAGATTCTGACAAGTTAGAGGTGAGAGGCTCATTCCCCAGATCCAACACACTGAGACATGAATGAGATATTCAGTTCCCCAGACAGTCTTCTGAATCCAACAGCACACTGTATAAGGAACACAGAACATTCCCCTTACTCACTCCTTACCAAACTTTAGCCAGTTTATTGGCATATCTATCAGAGATTATTTGATAACCTATCTTCCATTCCAGAGCTATGAGTCCACAAAATCGGACCTCCCTGTGTACTTTATGAAGCCAAATGGGGTAGCAACTACCCTAATGGGTAAGATTCCAAATGTGACTCCAAGACAGCCTTTCCATTAATAGAAAGCATAGGTATTATTTTCCCCAGCTTGAAGAGATAACTCCAGTAGCATTTCATAAAGCGTGTCAACCTGAGGTTCATACCCCATTTCCTAATTCTAGTTCTTTGCGGGAAAGCTGTGACAATTACCTCACATAGGAGTGCGGGTAGATACATAAAAAGCTCACATGATTGTGGAATGGCTGCTTCGTCATCTTTAGATAAAAAGAGCATGGGACTGTGAGTCTCTATATCTAAAGGTTTATGTGTGATCTTGTAATGGTGCCTACCCCTCACATTCCTCTGCAGACATTCACTGTGTTTCCCATGGTGTTGTGTTGCAATTTGTGATAATGGGGGCAATGGTAGCAATTGTGCAGGGATGAGCATGTGACCTTCAGGGCTGAGAGAACCAGCGCTGTGGAACTCATTGTTAGAATAGAGGTCTCTGACCTGGGCAGAAAAGTCTGACATGAAATGTCAACCAGTTATCAGAGTAGATGGACTACAAAACAAAATTTTGCTTGTGTGGTCCATTTGCATAAAGGGTTAGCACAGACACAGCTTTAGAAAAAAATTATTTAAGTTCCCAGAGACAGGAAAAAAATCTGTAAGACAAACAAATTTCTCCATCAAAGAATGTTTGATATAAATTTTTTTTGACTCTACATGTGGAGTGCTGCCCATGCCCAAATCCCCCTGAGAATGACTGAGAGAGAGAGGATGTTAGCTACAAACTTTTCCATCTTAAATGAACAACTTCCCTTGGAACTGGATTGCTGTTATTAATGACGATGATTTTCGTTTACAACACAATGTTTGACTGTAATTATTTCCTGGTATGAATTGCTTACTCACTTCTTCTCCCCAATTAGTTGACCTATTGCTTCCTACATATTTTTGTTGTTACTTCAATATTCTGGATAAATAGCTTGCTTGTGGACAGAACTATTCTTCAGCAGTTCTGATAGATTTTTTTCCCCTTCTCCTATAAACTACTCAATAAAATTCAGGAACATAAAAAGGGCACCAGAGGTGATTAACTGTGTTATTTTCTCAAACTCTGTTTGATTGGCTAGTGGTTTACATTAAGACAAAAACTCTTAACAAACCAGCTTAACAAACAGTAAGCTTGAGAGACTTGTTGTTTTGAGAGACTGGCTAACAGCATGCTCAGGTGCTCAATAAACAATATGTTAGTGGGAAGAGAATGAAGGTACACACTTTGTACTCTTCCTGATTAATTATTGGCCCATTCCTCAAAAGTAGAGGAAAAAATGTTTCAGAGTCCCCTTCTCTACCTTCTACGTGCATGCCCATTTAGAGCAATCATAGAGGAAGAGATGTCCATGTCCAATCAACAGAGCTACAGAACATTAGTTATTAATGAGTCTCCAATGACACACCTGTTGTTTGCTCACTCTTTGTCGGTCACTGTGTAAATCCCTGAAGAAGAATAAAAAATCCTTTCCCAAGAGGAGATATTTAGAACTAGGATGAGTGTTTCAGATTTAAAGTGCGAAGGTAATTGAGAAGGGGACAAGGCAACAAAAATGGAGTCTTCTGGAGGAAAGAGTTTAGGAAAGATAGTTGGAACTTAGTTACACAAGGAGGGAAAGTCAAGGCAAGTGAAGCTGGCAGGAAAGCACAAGTAAATCTGTACCTCCTACTTCTTACTGATGGCACTGCCATAGTTAAATCATATCTCCATTCACTTTTCCTTGTTCTTACTTCAAGTCCTCCTCGTGCTGGGTGAGTGAACAGGGTTCTATTTGCTGAATTCATTCTGTATAATAATAAAATAATCTTGATCCTTAATGTGAATTTAAAAAAAAAGAAATTGATTTTTGGCTTCAGAAATCTTGATTAATTGAGAACACTTGCAACTGCCTGGCAGCCTGAGATGTAACAAACCCTCAGGCAAAAATATGCAGGGATATTGGAAGGTGGCATTGCCTCTCTTCCTCCATCTGAGGGCATTGTCTTTCTCCTTGACTCACCCACCCAATTCTACCACTTATCAAAATAAACTAATGCTTTATTGAATTGTGTATTAACAGAGAAAGAGAAAATAAAAACTCAAAGAGCCAGAGATAAGTCAGAGTACAATTGAAACCCTGAGTCCTAGAGTGTGAACCAACACATCATGGAAAATAAACAATAAAGGGACAAATTAAAAACAAAACAAAACAAAACAAAAACAAATATAAACCATAGAGTAGACCATCAAATTATCACTATCATTTTGTAGGTTTTGATCATAGTTATTGGTGAAAATAGAAACCCTGTTGGAAAGAAGACTGAGCATAGCTTTGTATCTGTCAGATGGTAGTGCACAGAAACTCTCCTATACTTGCTACTATTTACTCCTGCATATGTGCTATCATTCATTCAAGAGAATTTTATTGATATTTACTATGCATCAGATAATGTGCCAGAGATACTTAGAATATGAAAATAAATCTGATGAGTCACTGTGTAGTAAAGAGGCTATAACCACAATGCATTGTTGAAGATCTATGAAAGTAGTAGGTAGGAGGGTACAGAGCAAGCATAAAGAGATTATACAGATTATTATGGCATATAGGAGGTTGATGACAGTATTGGTCATAGAAACTTTAGGATGGTCAAAGGGGTAGAGTTTCAATATAAAGGAGGCAGATAGGAGAAAAAGACTGTAAAATACATCTCAAATAAAAATGTATCATGGGCAGAGGCAAAGAAGCTGAAACACAAGTGTAGTGGGAAGACTGTAAGTAGTCAGAATAGTTGAACTCCGTGATACGCTCAAACTTACAAAATTAAGTAGAGACAGATAATTAAAGATGGTTAATATCACACTAAAAAAGCCAGTTGTTTTCAAACCATTTCAGGTAGTGGAACGTTTTCTCTTTCTTCAGTCAAAACAATTATTTGATGAGTTTTAGTGAAGAAAAGAGATATAGGGAAAATGCAGGGCTTAGGCTGGAACACTGAAAGCACTTTCTCACCCATCCTTATTTTCCCTGTCTCATGGTTGTTTTAGGTGCATTAGGATTTTTAAAAAGATTTTATTTATTTATTTATTTGACAGAGAGAGAGAGACATCGAGAGAAGGAACACAAGCAGGGGGTGTATGAGAGGGAGAAGCAGGCTTCCTGCTGAGCAGGGAGCCCAATGCCAGACTCAATCCCAGGACCCTGGGATCATGATCTGTACCGAAGGCAGACTTTTTAATGACTGAACTACCCAGGTGCCCCTGCATTAGGTTTTTTTAAATGATACATTTACATTAATTTATGTATCTGTCTATCTTTCTATATATCCATCCATCTTTCTACTCTCTTGTTTTTAAAGGTTTTATTTTTAAACAGTAATAATTTTTTAATAATAATAACCTTGAGAACTTCTCCTTTTGTGTAGATGAAGTAACACACTGGGTTTAGCTTAATACATGAAACAAACTCAAAACCAAATTACATGCAACAACAATTGTCAAGGCATTGGACATTTGGCAATGAAGAATGGTGATCCCTGGTAGATTGGAAACAAATCCCCTATAATCATCCTACCTAATTGCTTTGAGAAAGTTTTCAGGTCACAATAGGAGGGGAAGGGAAATGAGGCAGATCTCAGAATTGTGCAGACCAAGTTGAGAATTTAAGGAAGCCAAGGTAGCTAAATTTCATAAAACAGAGTACTTGAAAGGACACAGATGGGCAGAGAGAGAATCTTGGAGATCTGAAAAGAATTGACCTCAATATTCAGCTAAGTACTGATCGGCAAAGGCATGTGGAGAATCTATCTAAGAAAGGGAGAAAATATCATCCAGAAGAATCAGTGAGCCTAGCACTGACACAGGGCAAAGAATAGTCTATTTCTGATAGTTATATTGGAAAATGTATAATTCAATGGGCATTAAGGAAAATACTCATAAAGACCATGTCTTAGTAGTAGGAAATAATTAACTTTATATAGAACACTACTGTAGACCCACTGAACAAATTACAGAAGCAAGACCTGAAAAAATCAAACTATTTTTGAGTAACATAGTTGCATCCCAAATCAAAAATTTAAGTATATTTTTAGGAATACATGTATGTCCAGAATCTAGCAAGGTAAAATTCACAATGTCAGGCAGCCAAACAAAAATACACAGGCATGCAAAGAAACAGGACTATAGATTACAGGATGAGAATGATCAATCAACTGAAATCACCCCAGACTGACACAAATGTAATAACTAGGAAACAAGGACATTAAGAAAGCTAGGTTAATTAAAGACATGAATAATATTACAAAATGTTCCAAATTAAACTTCTAGAGATGAAAACTTCATATCTGGAATAAAAAAAAATGCTTTGAATAGGTCCTATACATTATAGAAGAAACAATTAGTTAACTTGAAGACATAGCAAGAAGAACTATCCAAAATAATTAATCATAAAAAACATTTTTCTTTTTAAAAATTTTTTAAAGATTTTATTTATTCATTTGAGAGAGAGAGAAAAACAAAGAGACCACAGGCAGGGGGAGAGGCAGAGGGAGAGGAGGAAGCAGACTCCTTGCTGAGCTGGAAGCCTGAAACAGGGCTCAATCCCAGGACCTGGAGATCATGACCTATTCCAAAGGCAGACGTTTACCCATCTGAGACACAGAGGCACCCCTAAATTTTTTTTTTAAATGTAGACAGCTTATTATAGATCTTATAGAAGTCCTCAAAGGGGGTCACCGGGGTGGCTCAGTGAGTTAAGCCTCTGCCTTCGGCCCAGGTCATTATCTCAGGGTCCTGGGATCAAGCCCCACGTAGGGCTCTCTGCTCAGCAGGGAGCCTGCTTCCCCCCGTCTCTCTGCCTACTTGTGATCTCTCTCTCTCTTTCTCTGTCAAATAAATAAATAAAATCTTAAAAAAAAAAAAAAAAAAAGAAGCCCTCAAAGGAGAGGAGATATAGAAGGAACAGGGGGAAAGAAAGGTTTTATAAAAATAATAATGAAAAATTTCCAGAGCTGATAGAAATTATAAGCCTACAGATCTTAACAAACTTAACAAATATCAAGCAAAAGAAACTGAAGAAAACTACACCTAATTATATCATAACCAAATTGCTCAAAATCAGAGATGAAGATAAAATCTTTACCCAGAGAAAGAAGACACATTATGTATGAAATAAAAAGATAAGATGACGTGTGTGTGTGTGTGTGTGTGTGTGTGTGTGTGTCTATGTATATATATGGCAACATTATATGCATGTATCTTTTTAAAAAGATGCAAAGGCAGTTCAGTGGAAAAAGTATAGTCTTTTCAACAAATGTTTCTAGAACAACTGGAAATCCATTTACAAAACAATGACTTAAATTCACATCTCGTGCCCTATGCAAAAATTAATTCAAATTATATTAGAGATTTAAATATAAAGCCTAGGATTATTAAACTTCTAGTTAAAAAAAAAAAAAAAGAGAGAGGAAGTCTTTGTGACTTAGGGCTAGGTAAATTTTTAGATAGGACACCAAAGCCGTGAACCATAAAAGAACAAACTGACAAATTGGACTTGATTAAAATTTGAACCTAGTCTTCAAAATGCACTGTTAAAGGAATAAAAAGACAAACCACAGATAAGGAATAAATATTTGCAAATCCTATTTCTAAGAAAGCAGTTGTATTCAGAAATCTCAAAATTCAATAATAATTAAAAAAAAATCAATTAAAAATGCTCAAAAGGTTTGAACAGAGTTCTACCAAGTGATGGCAGATAAACACATGAAAAGAGGCTCAACATCATTCGTCACAAGAGAAATGCAAACTGAAGCTGCAATATGGTAACACTATACACTTATGGATTGACTAGAATTAAAAAGGCTGAATATACTTAGTTTTAGTAAAGATGTGAAAAAAGGAAAATTCTCTAATACTCATAGTGGGAATGTAAAATAGCAGAACCATATTAGAAAATAGTTTGGCAGATTCTCAAAAAGTTAAGCATATATTGATTATAGGACTCCACCGTTCTTACAAATATTTACGTAAGAAAAGGAAAAGTTCACACACTAACTTGTATACCACATTTGTACGCAAATATTCGTAACAGTTTTGTTTAAAATAGCTAAAACCAGGAAACCACCCAAATATTCTTCAACAGATCACTTGATAAACAATTTGTAAAGGACATAGAATACTGCTCAGCAATAAAAATGAATGAACTAAAAATGAATGAGCACACAACACAAAGAATCATGGAAATGTTAATTATGTTCGTTGCTCTAATGGGGTTGATGGTTTCAGGGGTGTGTATGTCAAAATTAATCAATTTGTGCTCAAATTGTGCTCTTTAGACATGGGAAGTTTATTTTCCATTAATTTAAAGGTTTTTAAATTTATTTGTGTGAGGAAGAGAGAGCACAAACAAGGGGGAGAGGGAGAGGGAGAGAAGACTCCCAGCTGAGCAGGGAACCCCATGAGAGTCTCAATTCCAGGATACTGGGATCATGACCTGAGCCTAAGGCAGATGCTTAATGACTGAGCCACCTAGGTGCTGCCTTCTGTTAATTTTTTAAAAAGCTGTTAATACTTTAATGGTGTGTTGTGCTTAATTATTGAAAAGTACTTTTATACATACTGTGCCATCTAATCATTCCATGAACCTTTGGTTATTCTAAATGCTATCACAGCTTGCAAGTGACAGAAATACACACATCATCATCTCCATTGTGTCTCCATTAATTTCTAGTCCTGTTTAGAACCTAAGTGCACTCAGAAAAACCAGTTCCTGGAGCTGGTATTACTGGTGATTTCTCACATTCGTGTTCATGTACAGTTTGGAGAGACTGACTAGCTACATAAAATGAACTCTGAGTGACCCAGGATACCAAATTTCACAGGTTTTTGTCTTGATTGCTGCTGCACATTTTCACTGCATTAGCATGAGGCCAAGTATTATTAACAGAAATGACATCTGATTTGAGTTTCCGGAAACCTTCCTAGGTCTTTAAACTTATAGCACTTATCACTGCTTCTTATTCAACAATTCGTTGTCTGTTTCCCCCAACATCTTCCATAGTGCCTTTTTTATGGTTGTGCAACTCCTTTTGCTTGTTTGTTTGTTTGTTTTTTGATGTCCTATATTATCAGTTTGGTTTTTTATTCCTTCAAGATAGGAACAGTGGATATGCTATTGTAAAATGTTCCAGTGGACCCCAATGCTTTTTCTTTTTTTTTTTTTTTTTAACTTTTAGTAGGTGGGCAAATAATTTTTGTTGATGTGGATACTGCTTTTTCTAGTATCTATCCA
Organism: Mustela nigripes; assembly: GCF_022355385.1. Taxonomy (NCBI): domain Eukaryota; kingdom Metazoa; phylum Chordata; class Mammalia; order Carnivora; family Mustelidae; genus Mustela; species Mustela nigripes. The sequence continues at coordinate 57,836,311 of NC_081564.1, forward strand.
GGTATTCCATAGCCTTGAGCTTTCTCTTGCCTCATTCTCACCCATGAATTCCCAAGCTGAGTCTTTCTTACTTTTCATACAAAATAATATTTTCAGTTATGTGTTATGTCTCATGTTTTTTGTCTCATATTTTGTCTCATATTTCATTTTTTAAAAATTTTCATATTTCATTTTTTAAAAATTTAAGAATTATGAAGTATTTTACTTTAATTCCAGTACATTAACATACAGTATTATATTAGTTTTAGGTGTACGATGTAGTGATTCAGTAGTTCTATACATTATTCAGTGCTCTTCATAAGTGTACTCTTTAAACCCCTTCACCTATTTCATTCTCCCCCACTCCACACACCCCTAGTAACCATCAGTCTGTTCTCTATAGCTAAGAGTCTGTTTCTTGGGGAGCCTGGGTGGCTCAGTCTGCCTTCGGCTTAGGTCATGATCCCAGGGTCTTGGGGCTGAGCTCTGCATCTGGTTCCCTGCTCAGCGGGAAGCCTGCTTCTCCCTCTCCCCTCCCCCGCTGCTTGTGTTCCCTCTATCTCTGTGTCTCTCTCTGTCAAATAAATAAAATCTTAAAAAAAAAAAAGAAAGATTGTCTGTTTCTTGATTTGTCTCTCTTAAAAACAAACAAAAAATTTAAAAAATAAAAAAAACTCAAAAACTAGGGAGAGACAAAAATATTTCCTGGAGTAAGGCAAAAACTGATATCTATTAGAAAGGGAGAAAAAGGAACTTATATATTAGCCAATTCTAAGTGTAACAAGTAAAATAAAAATTGTTTGTAGAAGTTAATGTGAGAAAGAAGAAACCTGGAAATTGTTGGCCATGCAGGGGTTTTTTTTTGGCTTGCCTACTAAAGAAGTTTTTGTTCAGGTTATGCTTTCATATGAGTAGTTGATAGCATGAATAATAACACAAATTAATGAAAGGGATTGGTTTACTAATCAAGGTGGTCAACTTGGGGTAAGGGTCAAGAGGGACTAACAAAGTCCCTTCCTCTCAACATTAAATCCTAAGCCAGCAGAAGGAAGAGTTCCTGTCAATCTTCCTACTCCTTCATTAACCCTTGCACACTTAGGAACTGTGCTTCCATGCTCAAGTCTCTTAGCTCAAGTCCTTTAGAGAAAGCTCTATGAAGGGAACAACACAGATTTATCATTTATGAATTATTCATCGTTATCATTATTAGCTCTCATAATTCCAGCCACGCTGCTCATGTGGCTCTGTCTTTTTGCTTAAGTCATATAAAACTCAGCTGACAAAACATTAGCAGGCATACCATGGGGAATTGCTGGGGCCTGGTTTGGCTGATTATAGTTGCCTCCAATTGTACTTCCAGTGATTTTGTGTACACATACTTTGTTTGCAATTTTCAAACACAAAGTTTCCAAAAAACTATAGTGTATCAAAGCAATAGCTTGGAGCCAATGAGTGTTCTCACTTGGAAAATGTGGTATCTGAGCAGGGCCAGCTTCTCGAGTACCAATAACACGCACTGTTCATCCATGGCCTGCAGTGTGGTGGGCACAGTGATATGGGTGGCTAATGTATAATAGTATAATAGGCCATTCTTATGACCTCTCAAGCAGTCAGACATATGTGGTATAAAATCATCTCCCCTAATGATATCCTAAATGTTATTAATACTGACCCATTGTTTGAATTTGGGGCTAAACTTATAAAAATGCAAATATCGAAGTAAGAGTTTATATCCCAGCCCCTGGCCCCTTATGATAAGCTTGCTCATCAGATTATTCACTCCAAGCCAATTGGAAAGAGAATGGATTGAGAGTACAGCCTTTCTGCTTGGGGAGAGAAGTTGGCAATCAAGGGATCCAGAATTGCTGGCCTGGCAGCAAGTCTGGCAAGTTCAATACTGGTGCTTGCTACTCTGTGTGTCTGTCCCCTGGAGTCCCACTGGGATTCCTATAGATTTTGAAACTGATCTTTCAGGCTACAGGGAGAAGCAAGTTTCTCCACAGTAGGGTAAGTTTCACCTTACAGTTATCTGTTTCTCTATCGTCAGTACATGCCAGAACTCTCAGAAGAACCATTTCCAGGTAACTATTAATTGAGGGGAAAAATGTTTCTCAGGCCTTTTATTTTGGAAGACAGGGAAAGAAGGTGGTGCCTACTTACAGAGCTTCATGTCTGTTTTATCCCATTCAACTACACAAAAACCTTATAAATGAAATATTACTGAACTCTTTCTATGTATGAGTATAGTAGAAGAAAGAGCTGTCCTGACCTTCTTATGGTCCCTGGCTAAATCTGAAAATTAAGGTAAAAAAAATAGATTAACAAGAGAGAAGTTTTACATGACATAGAAACCATCATAAGGGAATGAAGACTCAAAGGAATAGTTAAACCTGAACATTTTGTGCTGGGTTTGGTGAGGAGTGGGCAGTTGTGGAGCAATATGGTAGGGTAAAGAGTATGAGCTAAGTGTAGTGAACTGGGGGCAAGTTAGCTACGCCTGTTTGCTAGGACTTTTCTTGGTGTCCCACTGTTTTCAGAGCTAAGGATGACCCCTCTACATATAGGGATATGTATATAGGGATTCCTCTACATATAGGGAGGACACCTCTCACATGAAGGTTTTATGTTTTAGGGAAGAAAGGCAACCAGGGTCGAGGCTGAGGGACACTGGGGAGGTGAGAGTGACCTTCCTGCTTCTGCTGTTTTTTCAAACCCTTTCAGCTTCAACATGCCAACGTACCATATTTTGGGGTAGCATATTCTGAAACTCATCAGAAGAAGCAGAGACTCAAGAAAGCCTGTCTTAATCGATTGATTCATTCATTTGACAAATGTATATAGGGATTCCTCTACATATAGGGAGGACACCTCTCACATGAAGGTTTTATGTTTTAGGGAAGAAAGGCAACCAGGGTCGAGGCTGAGGGACACTGGGGAGGTGACAGTGACCTTCCTGCTTCTGCTGTTTTTTCAAACCCTTTCAGCTTCAACATGCCAACGTACCATATTTTGGGGTAGCATATTCTGAAACTCATCAGAAGAAGCAGAGACTCAAGAAAGCCTGTCTTAATCGATTGATTCATTCATTTGACAAATATTTATTGTTCTCTTACTTTATAGGCACTACTGTGTGTGCTACAGATACACTGGTGGAAAGAGGGAGAGAGAGAGAATCCTCTACCTTAAGGAGTTTACATATCATGGGGGAAGTCATCAATTATAGTCAGTGGCTTTGCTTTAAACCCAGTTCTGTCATATTTCCTCATTATATATGGTTATCAATCACTGAAGGATAAAGAAGTTTATTTATTAGAAATGCTCGAGATTCATAAATACTAAGGCAGTATGAGGAAAAACTATATGCATTTGCTTTCTCTAACTCTGTAGGTCTTTCCGTTTGAGCTTCCTTTGGAGATGTTCTGGATATTCACATTTGCAATGCTCAAATGAAGGGGGCTGTAAGGTCAAAACACAGGTGTTGAGATGTTGCAAGTCCTGCGGTTTCTTGAAATAATGCAGGGGCTCTGCTTTGGGAGGGTATGGTGTCCCCACCTGAATGGATGCTGAAGGATTGTACTTCTTTGCAGTCCATTTGTGGCAGGGACTGTATTTTCCTTTACTTCTGAGCAGCAGCATTGTCTGACTGAGTGTCTACCATGCCACGGAAAGAAAAGACTATGTCCCGCCATGCTGTAAAGCTAGCCTGAGTGCCTCCGAAAGCCCAGATTTTCTCTGAATTGGGGTGAAGCAGAACAAAGATTGCCAGTGAATCAGGGTGAGGTTGGAATCCTGTCTGTAAATATTGGTAAACCTGCTGGCAGGACTCACAGACACAGGAGTGCTCATACACACTCACACACCTACACACACACGTGCACACACAACCCCAGGTGGAGTGGGGAATTAGTCAGCGGAGGCCTGACAAAGTGCTTCCTACACATGCTGTTCTGTCAGGCGGCACAGCTTCTCGGGCTTCAGAGGTAATTACATGGATTTTCTGTCTTGTACTTGCAAAAACACAGCCCAGCACTGCACTGCCGCGGCTGGCTCGTCGCTGACAACGCCTTTGGCTCTGGCAGGCGGCAGGCTGCGGGAGAATGTTTACATGCTCTCTTCTAAGAATTCAAACCCTGAGAAGACACGGGAGGCACCAGTGGAAAGAAGAGGGGCGAGGGTTTACATAAGGGTGAGAAGGGTGTAGAGAGGTTTCCCTTGGATAACCAAGCAAGACCGTCGGCAGCAGGTGGGGGTAGGCAAGATGGAGAAATTGCTCCAGAGAAGTCTACGATAACACTTGTATTAATGAGTTTTATTATCTTTCCCTTCATCCATCAGCAAAATGAACTTGGCCGGTCATATCCATTTTGCTTTCAATTGATCCATCCATCAATCAAAGTTATCAGACCTTGCATGCCTCAAATTCTAGTCTGGGCAGAGTCTGTGTTTACCTGGGGTGGGGATAAGGCACCAACCACAGTCCCTGCACACGCGGAGCTTACATGGGAGGTGAGAAAATGATGTACTTATTTTAGGAGAACTAAAAGGAGAAGGCAGTTGGTGATGTGTGCCTTATTTGGGGTATGGAACACAGACCCTGATATCAAGCCTCTACCCCACTCCTTGGAGATGGTTCCCTCTTCTAGTCTTTGTCTTAACAGGGATTATAATTATAAACAGGATGTGGGATCCAGAAACAGGAATAAATAAGTGAGAAAATGTGCTTGGGTACTTCACCCTTTTAAGAGCAAAAAAGGACAGGGAATAGATCAGAACAAGGAGAAAAACATCCAAGAGATTTGTTGTGTACCTAAGAGATGCTCAGTATAATGCTGAGGAGCAGGGCCTGCGCAAGAAGTGTCATTACCAATATACAGTATTTCTTGAGCAAGGCCTCTGCATGTTACGTGGGGGTCTGTTCGAGGTGAGATGTCTAAGCTATAGGAATAGAAAACCCCAGATCTGAAGCAGGCTTATATTCAGGCTGCAGAAATAACCCTGGCTGTTATACCAACCAAGGTAATAATTATCAGTATTGACCATGCATGGGTTTCTGAATTTCCTATTCCTATTGATTAAGTTTGGTTGTTTCTGTGTATTTGCACTGATACCTGGAATGCTGACTCAAACCCTGTGGGATCCTTGGAGTTAGTAGCATAAAGAATTGCAAATAGGCCTAGACTAAGAGGTGTATTTAGACTTTGCTACTAATAGACTCTGTAGCCTTGAACAAGTCACTTCACTTTCCTGAACTACTTTTATATCCTCAAATCCTTTGGGCATTATTACGCCCACTCCAGTAGTTCACCATGGTGGGTGGTTTCCTCCAACCTAACAACCTATCAGTCTCTGGCATTTCTATGCTCATGCCCCTTTCTGGCTCTTAACTCAAACTGTTCTTCTCTAATGCTTCCCACAGCCCCCTCAGTCTATCAAAACCTGGGTTTGTTTCTAGGCCTGACTCAGGCCACCACTTACATGCAAACTTACCATCTTTGTCTTTCTGTGTTTCCCTTTTTCCTTTGAGCCCCAGAACAATGCATTAGAGCAGAGTGGTCAAGCTTTAGAGGCTGCATTGACTTTATTTATTTATTACTTATAAATATGTTTTTCTTCTGTGCTCCCAAAAGGTATATGACACATTAAGGTGCTCAGTAGGGATTGACAAAATAATTGCTGATATTTTTTGATGCATCTCTCAGGGGGCTGGATATAATGGGGGAAAAGCAGTCAGATTCAGATTGTGAGGTATTTGTAGTCTATACAAAATAATAATAAAATAAAGTAGAATAAAATAAAACAAAAGACATAAGTCAATAGGGGATATTTATTAAATGACTTCCCCAACGCGAGCTAAAAAATTCAGACACTTTTCATTACGTTTCTCTGATAATTATCTTGCTCCTTAGGGGTTTCAAAGTCAGCTGTTTGATTAAAAGCATTAAAAAAATCATTGAATCTTAAAGGTTAACCAAAAGATTTCTTTTCTATCTTTTCACAGTCTGCCTGTCTATCTGTCTGTCCATCCATTCGTCCATTCATCCATGCTTGCAAATTAATGCATAGAACATCGGGTTCTGCGTTCATTTATCAAATATGGTGCATGGTTGCCTAAAAAACAGGTGCTGTTTTACTCCCATTATAGAATTGAAGCTCAGGGAAATCAGGTTACTGGTTCAAAATCATATGGCTGGCAGGTGAGGCTGAATTCAAATATTAATCTATCTGATTTCAGTCTCTTTGCATCACTCAACCTTCATAAATAAATTTAATATATCCATAAAGCAGAGTTAAATAATTCCTGAAATGCACAAAAATGGTTGGAGAATTAGTGACTTAGGGTTTGGAAAAGTGAATTGGAGTGGACAGAATGCCTTCGGTGATTTGGAAAGAACTTTGCAAAAGTTAAATTTAGGCATTCTATGCTATCTAAAACAGCTTCATCAGTGGGCCATTTGTGTAATATAAGGATGTCTTTAATACATTTAAAGCATATAAGACAGTCTCTCAAGTTAAAACAATAAAAGAAGCAGCAGACATTTTCAAGTGGACAGAACACATGCCAAGATTCACAGAGAGGAGATCATTTCCAGGGCATGCCACCGTCACTCTGTCAACTCTCTAGGGTACCTTCGGTAGTACTGAAGAAGTAACCTGAAATAGGTGATGCTAGTAACGGACTCTTCTACAGAAAAACTATTCATAGGTATGCTTATTGTTGCAGTAGCAGTGTCCTAAGAACTTGTGGCATTTCAGACGCTCTTTTTCTCTTCCTTCCTGGTCATAAAAATTTCTGTGTATACTTGGTTTATCTCTCCTCTTTCTTAAAAATCCTTTGAAGTAGCAACTCAGGAATAAAAAAAAAAAATAAGCTCACAAAAAAAAAGTGAAGAAAATTAAATGAGAGAAACCACGAGACTAGAACTGTTAACAAAATTTCTGAATAAACAGACGGTTAATAACTGATTCAATAGGTTGAAGACTGATAAAACCTGCTTCCTTGTATAGAGAAGAAACAGAGAAAGAAATAAGATTCACTCTGCAAAGCCCAGTTAGAAACTGGGGCTGCCAGATACTTTTGAGGCTGACGTTTCAGGTTAGGTTTGAAAATTGAGTGGATTTTTTGAAATTCATAAAATGAACAGTTAGAAACCAAGTTTCAATTTCAAAGTCTATGCCGTCAAGAAAATTCCCGCTCCTCCATTCTTTTGAGAGTTGAAGCATAATAATATACTTGACTCAAAGACAGCACCAAAGCTGAAGGATGCCATCCTGAAAATGGGAGTTTTTTAAAAATATGAATATAGAGTGGAGTTTCCCACTTCCATAGCTCTCTTCCCCTAACAAGCTTTCCACATTATGAAAGCCAGGATTATAACCCCTAGACAGAAGACTGGGATATTATTCTACAAAGGAAACTTCTAACCCAAGAGAAAGGATCTACAGATATTAACAAAGACAAAGAGAAGGGGAAAGCTAGCTTCCCATCATACCATGTTGCGACGAGGTGCACCATTCAGCAATCCCTACCTATGCCACAGAGAGTTTCTGGTCACTTTATTTGGGCCTCACCCTTAAGTGTAGATAATACCCAAGGTTCACCACTTCCTTGTTTTATTTTGTTAAGTTTTTACATGAAAGGTGAGGACACAGAAAACAAACAACATGACAAATTAAATAAAATAGAGACAAAGTTGGAGTCAGAAGAAAATTTTAAGAAAACTACACCTGAATGCTTCAGGGAGCATCATTTATTCTTCTTCCATTCATTCATTTGTTCAGTAAATATTCATGAATCAGGACCATAAAGCATCTATGTCAGTCACTGACCCAGGTACTTGGGATATGTGGATGAACAGCCCTTTGCCTTTTTGGACCTTTTATTTGGTGGAGAGAAAATATTTTACCCATGAAAACAAGAAGAGGATATTATAGACTGGAGTATTTAGAATATAATCAATCCATTTTAAAACTGCATTTTGGAATGCATAACAAAATTAAAAGTGAGTAGAAGAGTTGGAATTAAAGTTAAGAAAATCTCTTAGCCACTTGAAGAAAATTACAGAGAGAGAAAATAAGGAAGAAAATATAAGATGATTAAGATTCAAAGCAGAAGGCCCAGTATTCAATAAGAATACAGAAAGAGAGGAGAGAGAAAATGAATAGTGGCAGGAAGAAAGGCTTATCAAAGTTATAATAAAATAAAATGTCCCAGGACATAGGTTTTCTTTTCTATGGAATCTCTTGCAGCAGCTGAAGATCACCACAGTTCTCTGCCTTCTAGCCTCGCACTTGCTGGTTTCTTGGCCTAGAACCTACTTTTACCCTTCCTAACTGGCATCTGTATAGGTCAAGACCAAGGCAAGTGTCACCACCCCAGGAAGCCTTCTCTCTCCCTTAGTCTCACCATCCCTGATGATGGCAGGTGCTCCTCCTTATGCTCTCATAACAGACATGTTGCTCTCTTTCATAGATGAGCAAGCCCACTTGATGTCAGTATATTTTTCTCCCTCTTCCCCAAATACGTGATCTTCTGGAAGGGAGGAATCATATCTTACTCATCGATATATTCTCAGTTCCTAGCGAAACACTTCTGTTCTTAATACTTTCTTATTTAATCTTCAAAATGATCTTAAGAAAGGAGGCATTTTTTATCTTTAACATATGAGGAGCACGAGGTTCAGAGAGAATAAGTAAGTGGCAGGGCCACATTCAAAGTCAGACATTTAGGAACCTAAAGTTTTCCCACACCGTGCTGGGACACACTGGATGCTAGAGTAATGACACTTTACCAAAGCGGTCTGGGGGGTGGGAGACTTCAGGCCTTGTTCTAATCTGATCAGCCAGCTTTATGATCTTCAGCAAATTACTGTTTCCCTTTTACAAGTCTCCTTCCCAGATCTGACAGCGCCCATATCTTGTCAGTGGCATGCTCCTTCAGGTAATGGCTGCAGAAGCTTTGTGAAGCAGCCCAAGGAAACAGATATGAGGTGATAGGTTTTCATTGCAACCTGCTGTATGTTTGGAGACGGATTTTCCTAAATGTGGACATCATGCTTACATTCTTCCAGATGATTCATACTTCACCTCTCTCTGCATCTGCTTCCTAGCCTGACACATACTCAAATTGCATGAAGATAATGTTATGTTCATGTATATTACTTCTTGACAGTTTGGGTGAAAATAAAGACTGATTTAGTATTATTAAAGTCATTTAAATTACATATCCATCCTAAACATTACACAGTATAAGTGGGGACAATCAATATTAGAAAATGGCAAGAAACAAAATTAGTGAGGCAAGATGTTTTATTTGAAAACTTTTAACAAAGAATGTCTAATAGGTGGGGACTGGAAAAATTTAAGTCTTGTTTTGACAGTATTCATTTAATAGAGAGAAATATGTTGGAGAATATAGAAAAGACATTTTTTTAAAGACAAAGGAAATTTGACACTATATAGTTTAAAAAGATTTATTTTGTTAAAAAATAGAATTCTCTCTGTATTATAGCTGTACATCCTATTACTTCCATTTGATACTGAAAAATGGAAAAAGATAACTCATATCTAAAGAAACATTGATTCCAGTGCATTTTCAATTCAAATAAACAGTCTTCACTCAACAATGAAATTCATATAAAAAGAAGTGCATTTTTTTTCTTTTCCTCCTTTTATTTATATATCCACAATCAGACAAGCCATAACACTATCTAAACAACTGTATGTATTAACAAACAAACATAGATCAATAGCTATAATTTGACACACATGCACCGTTCTCTATGAAAACATCAATAGTCTAAAAGCTGAGTGGGCATAGCTGGAAAAAATATGCTTCACAGACACAATGTTGGCAGAAGATTAAATAACCAGATGTCAGGGAGAAAAAAAAATTCAATGAAAGTGAATGCGTATTGGAAATGTACAGGTATTCTGTAGAACTAAACTGTTCAGGATTAATAATAAGAAAATTATCTTCTACTTGCAGTCATTCAATTACTGTGTGTGCAAATATTTTGGATTGGCTGCTTCCTATTCAAATGTATTATTATCTACCTAAGGAGTCCTGTTGGGAGTCAAGGCAGAACTAGGATATGAGTTGCACAATGTAGTCCAATCTGAAAACAATATCTTAAGTTGCTATAGAGCCTTTCATAAGCGAAACCACAGATGACTTGTGTCATTCAAATCTACAGCACTGTGATGGAGCAATGAAAAGGGAATATATAACTTAGTAATGGGCTCAGGCAGCTGAGAGAAGCCAAGTTTATGTAGAGCATTTGATTGAAAATAGATGAAATTCAAGAGTGTGTCAACTCAGCCAGCACCTACACAAACCAAAAAGCAAATAAGCCATTTGCCATTTTATTATAAGGCAATATGGATGTGGATAGGGCAGATCTTCAGGGACAGGGGCAATACAACATTTTTATCATTTTCCAATGTTATTATATAAAATAATTCATTGTAATTACATACAATGGAAGACAATGTGTCTCTTAAGACTAATATTTTTTAAGGGGTGACTCTTGGCTTCATAGCACACTCAAATGGTCAGGAGTGATCATGGCCAAAGAAAACATCAATTTATCACAGAAAACTTGTAATTCATTTCTTTAAAATTGCTATAATGCAGGTCTACAAGCATTGTCTCACAAATATCCATAGTTCTATAATTCCTGAAATTGCTTAAAGAATACAATCTCATTGTTTCTGTAATCTTCACACATATAGGAAAAGAATACAATATGTTAAGCCAATTCACTTGCTTACATAAATGTTATGTGTCAGATTCTGTCTAGAAAATAAGAGAATAAAAAGAGGAAATGTACTGTGGGATGGGGTTTAATATTGGATGAAATTACATAGGTAGAAGAAGATATAGAATAGAGAGGTTATCTTCCCAGAGAAAAACAACCAAGAGAAAAATAAAACCTGTCATTTAGAAACAGAGATATTAAAATAAATAGGAAGACTTCTGATCAGAACATGGAAAAAGGAGGGGATGTATCAGGAATGTTATCAGGCAAGAGGCAAAGCAAAGTTCCAACGTGATGAGTCACAGATTTAAGAGTGGAGATCAAGACAAACACAGAAGACTGAGGCCATTGGGATAGGCATGATGTAAAAGAACATGAAGACTAGACTACATTTTAAAAGTTACCTTAATATGCATTTTCATTTTTTTCTAAAGAAAAATATGAACAGAATATTGATAGATATAAGTGGATAGATGATGATGATAGATGACAGATGACAGATAGATAGCTGGATAGATATTTTTAAACATAAATCAGTACAAAAAGTATACAAATAAAATAAATAGACAAAAGGCAGGTTCAGATACCTAACTGTCCAATAAGCATATGTAACAATACTCAACCTCATTCGTAAACAAGGAAATACTAAATATTTGAATCCATCAAATTGGTTAATTTTTTTTTTTTAAGTAGGCACCACACCCAGCATGGAACCCAGTATGGGACTCAGACTCATAACCATGAGATCAAGATCTGTGCCGAGATCAAGTGCTGATGCTCTGCTAACTGAGCCACTCAGGCGCGCCCGTTAATGTTAACACACTAAAGATGACATACCACTGTAACAAGCCTGTGATGATACAGGCATTTTTTCCATTGGTGTGATGCTTTAGAACTTTTTAGGAGAAATCTTAGAATTTTGCATTCCTATTAACAATTTCAAGAACTTTATTCTATATAGATAATTATGGGGTTATACAAATATTCAATCATATGTATTTATTTTAACATATACACATAAACAAGCCTAACAAATAAGCCATTCACGCATATTCATCAGAATGGTTCAGAGAAGCTTCATCTGAGATTTAAGTATTTTCCCAGGGAATTGGTGAAGTGACATCTGCTCCTGATCATCTTCTTCACAGGGTTTTGAGGACATTGAGGGATAGAAATAGGAGAGTGTGGTCTCATGGGCCAGGCTGGAGTGCTGAGAGAAAGTAGTCTATAAAGACATGTCAAAACATTGATTTGAAGAAGGATCTTGTGAGATCCTGACTTGATACAACACTGTTCTGCATCCCTAGAGACAAAGTCCAGTCAGCATTTAGAGTGAATGTGAGGACTGCATATAACTTACTGGTGCTTTTACAGAGCTTGAAGTTCTAGAAATGTTGAGAGATCCAGGAGAAAGGCAGCCCCAGAAAGGGGGACTGTGTTGAGAGTGGAAGTCTGTCAGCGGTGGCAACACTAAGGCATTACCCGCTGAGGGTATTAGGAAACATGTACCACCTGAAATGAAATCATGAACGAACTTTCTGTCTGGACATGTGTGACACATCTGGGGTTCCAGGGACAACTGAGGAGACTTGAAAGTAGTGGTGGTAAAAGACATTGGCCAAAAACATTGTCAAAATCAGCAAAGAAATTCCCTCACAGCAACTCCAAAGAAGGAGCACAGCCAAATACCATATAACTCCTAAACTGAGGCCAGGAAAGAAATGGAAAATTCTGAAATAAAGTAGAAGTAGTAACTTTCAAAACTCTCCTGAATGTCATTAATTATGGAGCACACTGACTATATGGTAAGCTTTTCCCTTTCTTAACTGACATGTTGTAGCAGCAGCTCCTAGGGAAATTAGGGAGCATGAATGATAGAGCTGTGGAAATGAATGCTTTGGCTCCAAACATTCAGTGGGAGTAACTACTCAGTCTATGGAAATGGTGAGCTCCTTCTAACTAGGTGAAGTGAATCTTCCTGTAGGATAGGTAAGGCCAGTCAGAAATAGCATCTCAAAGGCAAAGGAGGAATTGAATCAGGAATGCTGGTAAACTTACTGAATGCAACTGCCTAAAATGAGGCCAGGGTAGAATAAAATCTCAGTAAAGATTTTTAGCTAGTTTACTCCTGCTAATATTTACATTTTTCCCCACCTGTAGGAACCAGGTATTGGTGCTCTGAAGAACATACTAACACTAATTTTGTCGGAGCTCATGCCAAACCCATTACATCCTCAACATATATAAAAGATAGGTTAGAAAATAAATGCCCCAATTTCAAATTATAGCTCAGAAAGGAAAGCAGCCAGGTTTCAGATCTTAGGGGAGGCAGTAAGAAGTACCCCCCGCCCCGCAACACATACACACAGGCACATACATACACATGTATGAGAGGAAACAAAGTCTAGACATGCTGCCCAAGTAAGAGGCTATAAAAGAACAGAGGCAGAAGAAAAGGGGGCCTGGGGAATTAAGAAATCATATAATAAGGAGATGGATATGCATTTTAAAAGTTCAAATTAAGGGCGCCTGGGGGCCTCAGTGGGTTAAGCCTCTGCCTTCGGCTCAGGACATGATCTCAGGGTCCTGGAATTGAGCCCCACATCAGGCTCTCTGCTCAGCGGGGAGCCTGCTTCCCCCCCCCCCAGCCCTGCCTGCCTCTCTGCCTACTGGTGTTCTCTCTCTCTCTCTCTGTCAAATAAATAAATAAATAAATAAAATCTTTTAAAAAAAAAGTTCAAATTATAGACATGAAAAGAAAGATTGAGAAACCCCCAATGATGACAAGTAAGAAAAACAAAACACAAGGAGGTTAAAGCAGAGTGAGAGGGAGTACTTGATACACAGGTAAGAAAGGTGAGGATATTGTGTATCCTTGAAGTAGGGGACTCAACAAAATGACAAAAGACACTTGGAGATAATAGCAAATCAGTTCCCCAGCATAAGAAATAAAGAAATCTTTAAATCAAAATATGCATTGAGTTGTGGGAAGAGTTAAAATGGAGTATTCAACACTAAAAACTACCTTGAGTTAGTAATTATTGAAATTCAAGGATAAAGGTAAAAATATTTGAGCTATTCAGAGAAGAGAAGCAAGAGGCAGGATAGGAAGGCAGTGCTGGGCTGGTCTGACACAGCTCCACAGTCACACATTTGAGACAAGAAGCCCGTGAAACAGCTCTTCCAACTTGTGAAAGAAAGAAAGCAATATTAGATGCCAAGATCTGGTTTCAGCAAGAAAGCAACAGGCAGCTTTTCAAACATGAAGGAATTCAGGGAGCTTACATCTCAGGAGAGCCCTTCTTGAAAACAAAAATGACAATAGCAATAATGAAATGTCCTCATTAGTAGTCTGAACAAGAGATACATCAAGACAAATATTTCAGTGTGTTTAGTACCTGTGATTTTTAAAAAGTATCTTGATTTTATTAAAGCCACTTAAATATAGATATACTGCTAGGAGTTTTTTGAATTAATTTTTGTCAAAAACAGAAGGTAATTACTCTAAATTTTAATAAATGTAAAATAATCAAAATTAAAATATACATAAACATGGAAAGGAGGTGAAAGGAGTTGTGATAAGTGAGAATGTTAGTGCCCTTTTCTTTGTTGGCATGGAGCAAGTCTACCATAAACTGAAACATGGAATTTAAAAATCTCTGTTTTTCTTAACCTTAACAGCATCTTTTAGAAAAATAGTATCTTTTCATCAAAGATTTAAAAAAAAAAATCCAGCTATACTTGCAGTTCAATTGTACATTTTTTACTTCTGCTAAGTTCATGAAAAATAAGATTCAATCCTTTTCATTGAAAAAATTGTAGGTATTAGGTGTATACCAGGGTGGCTCCGTAGGTTAAGTGTCTGCCTTCAGCTCAGGTCTTGATCTCAGGATCCTGGGTTTGAGCCCTGTGTGGGGGTTCTTGTTCAGTGGGGAGTCTGCTTCTCCCTCTCCTCCTGACCCTCCCCCCAACTAGTGTGCATGCACACAGGCTCTCTCTCTCTCTTTCAAATAAATAAAATCTTTATTTCTATCTTTATTAATACGATTATCATATTTATCTTTATCGATAGTTTTTTTTTTAAATTGTAGGTATTATTGAGGACCCAGATTAATGAAGCCAGTGCTGTTTCATCCATTCTCTGTCTCTGTTTCTGTCTCTCTTGCCTCCTCCCTCCCTCACTGTCTCCCTGCCTTCCTCCCTCCACCATCGTAGATATTAGGTGGATATTTTTAGGACAGTTGATGTTATTTCTTTTAATTTCTCATTTTTGTATTATTTGACATGGGCAGTATATATGTATTTATATGTATGTGTATGCATGACATGTGTTTGTATGTGTATTATCAAATAACAAACAAACAAATTTGCATAGGAATATAGTTAATAATATCATAGTATCATTGTATGGTAACAGATAGTGACTAAGCTTATCATGATCAGCATGGAGTAATGCATAGAATTGTCAAATCACTATGTTGTACACCTGAAGGTAACGTAACATTGTATGGCAACGATACTTTAAAATAATAAAAACTGGAGTTAGGAAGGAGAGACTTCATTCAAAATGATTACTGGTGAGGGGAGGGAGATCAATATGGGTGGAGATGATTGCAATGCAGAGGGCTCTAATCCTGAGACATGATTGTGTCTCAAGGTTAGGCCAAAGTAGGTTTTCTTTTTTACAGAGGCATAACTTGATTTCAAGCTTTACTACAAAGCTGTGATCACCAAGACAGCATGGTACTGGCACAAAAACAGACACACAGACCAGTGGAACAGAGTAGAGAGCCCAGATATGGACCTTCAACTCTATGATCAAATAATCTTCGACAAAGCAGGAAAAAATACACAGTGGAAAAAAGACAGTTTCTTCAATAAATGGTGCTGGGAAAATTGGACAGCTATATACAGAAGAATGAAACTCAACCATTCTCTTACATCATACACAAAGATAACCTCCAAATGGATAAAAGACCTCAACGTGAGGCAGGAATCTATCAGAATCCTAGAGGAGAACGTAGGTAATAATGGGCCTATAGTAACCTCTTTGACATCAGCCACAGCAACTTCTTTCAATGTATGTCTTGAAAGGCAAAGGAGACAAAAGCAAAAATGAACTTTTGGGGCTTCATCAAGATCAATAGTTTCTGCACAGCAAAGGAAACAGTCAACAAAACAAAGAGGCAACCCACGGGATGGGAGAAGATATTTGCAAATGACACTATAGACAAAGGGCTGACATCAAGATCTATAAAGAACTCCTCAAACTCAACACACACAAAACAGATAATCACGTCAAAAAATGGTCAGAAGACATGAGCAGATGCTTCTCCAAAGAAAACATACAAATGGCTAATAGACACAAACAATGTTCATCATCATTAGCCATCAGGGAGATTCAAATCAAAACTACATTGAGATGCCACCTTATTCCAGTTAGAATGGCCAAACAGTAAACAACAAGTGTTAGAGAAGATGTGGAGAAAGGGGAAACCTCTTACACTCTTGGTGGGAATGCAAGTTGGTGGGAATGCAGCCACTTTGGAAAACAATGTGGAGATTCCTTAACAAATTAAAAATAGAGGGGCGCCTGGGTGGCTCAGTGGTTAAAGCCTCTGCCTTTGGCTCAGGTCATGATCCCAGGGTCCTGGGATCAAGCCTCACATTGAGCTCTCTGCTCAGCAGGGAGACTGCCTCCTCCTCCTCTCTCTCTCTCTGCCTGCCTCTCTGCCTATTTGTGATCTGTCAAATAAATAAAAAAAAAGAAAGATAGAAAAAAAAAAAGAAAGAAATTAAAAATAGAGTTACCCTATGACCCTGCAATTACACTACTGGGTATTTACCCCAAAGATACAGATGTAATGAAAAGAAGGGCCATCTGTACCACAGTGTTCATAGCAGCAATGGCCACAGTTGCCAAACTGTGGAAAGTACCAAGATGCCCTTCAACGGATGAATGGACAAAGAAGATATCATCCATATATACAATGGAGTATTATGTCTCCATCAGAAAGGATGAATACCCAACTTTTCTCTCAACATGGACAGGACTGGAAGAGATTATGCTGAGTGAAATAAGTCAAGCAGAGAGAATCAATTACCATATGGTTTCACTTACTTGTGGAGCATAAGGAATAACACAGAGGACATTGGGAGAAGGAGAGCAGGATTTGGGGGGAAATCAGAGGGGGAGACAAACTATGAGAGACTGTGGACTCTGAGAAACAAACTGAGGGTTTTTTTGGGGGAGGTTGGGTGAGCCTGGTGGTGGGTATTATGGAGGGCACGTATTGCATGGGGCACCGGGTGTGATGTATAAGCAATGAATTTTGAAACACCGAAAAAAAATAAAATTAAAAAAAAAATAGAGAGTCATAAACAGGGTAGAAAGAACTGGATGTGAGTCAGTGGCTTGATTGGGCAGTGGATTAGAGAATGTTTTACCTTGAGAACAGCTTATCTCAAGAGATGCTGCATGTGCTGCTCAGTGTGAGGGGCTGGTTAGAGTTCAAGAGACTGGGGGAAGGAGAAAATCTTAACCAAAGTTTGCAGAACATCCAGTGTGTTCAGAATGATCAGTGGGTACAAACAGTTCAGCTAAATCTTTTATGAGGCAAAGAATGGGAATTTAGAAGGTCTGTATCCGTCCTAGTCATAGGTAAGCAAGTGACCCATCCATGAGTCTTATCAGGTCATGTAAGGAAGGGTGACACTTTATAAGCCATTTTTCTGAAATACAAAAGGATGAGGGTATTTCTTGACTTTCCTGTTTTCCTGGATCACAGAGCTCAGGTAAAATGCAATGTTGTTTGTGTGTGTGTGTGTGGGGGGGTAGATGTATATTATGTGTGTGTGTCTGTATACTTGTTATATATATATACATATATATATATATATATATATATATATATATAATTTTAGACTAGGGAAATATAGAACATAAAATTTTAGACTAGAAAAGTATTGAATATGAGCTACTTTAAAACAGTCAGTATAAGAATAAGTCAGCCAGATAATCAGTCATTAAACCAAAGCAGACTCGTTTGTTTGGGGGCACATTTTGAGCATTGTAATACTCAATCACCAGTCTCACAGGTGGATTTCAAAGGACTTGATATACACATTGCTTCAATATTTCTGACTTCTTTGTGAAAATAAAACTAAAAGAGTTGCAACATGAAGTTCTTAGCGTCCAAAACATGGGCACTGACAGAGCTGGGGAGTAGAGACCCCCCACGCCACTCTTTCTACGCAGTTCATCACAGAAGTTGAATGCATATAGAAGTTTACCATCCTGCTCTGTAGTGAAGAATGAAATATTTTCATTTCCTCGTTCAGGCTTTCAGTCTTTGAAGAAATACTTATGACAACCTCCTTTCCCTGTGTCCAGTGGAGAGTATAAAAGTAGATACATTATATGCTGATCCCCTCTAGGGCTTTTTTTTTTTTTTTTTTTTTTTACCACTCCTATGAATATAAGCTCCTCCTGTGTGTTAATGATCTAAATAATAATACAAGAAAGTCAACAAAAATGTCAGAAGGTAGTACAGGACACACTAAGTATGTAGAAAATATGTACTATAAGGTTGGAGTAATCAAGAGAAGTGTGCAGTGTGAGCCATGCCAGCATGGATTCTGTACCATTTACCTAGATGCGTGGATGGATTCAGCTGATAGAAGAAATTCACATGTAATTCTAGATTGGTGGGGGGTAGAGCAAAAATCATGGTAAATGTAATCGTTAATGGATCTGTCTTCTGTATAAGAAAGGATTTCAGACTATGATGCGTCTTGGTTCACTTTTGCTGATGCTACAGTGCCATTTCCTTTCTTTGACTCACACATGCATTCATGGCTATCCATAGCTGGAGGCAACAGCATGCCCACTCATCTCAGCCAGCTCTTCTCTTTCTCCTACCTCAAAGGGCCCAGGATAGACTCATTATCAAGTGGTTGCCACAGACATTTTATCACAGTATGGCCCTGCCAATTCCTGCCTAGTTCTAGAATGAAATAGCCATCATATTCATTGCGCAACTATCTTCATTTCAAGGAAAGTTGAAGCTGTTATTCTTTACTTTGTCATTTGGCTGAGTCTTCATGCCTTTTACCTTGGCGTTCCAACTAATCCATTCTTCACCTTCATGGTAAGACCTCTTACTTTCATTTACTGATACAACTATGTGCATGTTCACGAGGCAAATTGGAGTTAACTGCAAATAGAAATACATAGCTTCTAGAAGGTCAGATAAAGGCTCTCTAACTTAATCAATATCTAATTAAACATATCTCTTTACACTTGTTACTCATTTATATAGGATTTTATATCAACCAAACTATTTATAGTCATGCTTTTTCCTTCTTTCCAGCATTGTCTCATGGGTAATTGATCCAAAGCACAGAGAGGTTTGATGATTGAGCTCAAGTCACACAGCAATAAAATAAAAAATTAGAAAATTAAAAATAATAACAATAAATAAATAATCATCTGTGTGTCATAAATCTTTCCAACAAATCTCTCTTTCTGCTTTTACATTTTTACTGCTCCTGTCTTGACCCCAGAATGTCTCTGCCCTGCCAGCCTATGGACATAACAGGTTTCCTCAATTTTAAAAACATCATTGATATTTAAATGCTGAACAAATTTAAATATAGCTTTTTTGAGGCTAACAGGGGATAGAAATATATTTACTGAGATAAATGTACACTTTTATTAGTCATGCACATGTGATTTGATCAATGTTAAATGTTGAAAACCCAATACAAAAATGGAAAAATATGGTATATCCTCATCCCCCTAACTACCAACCTTTCAAGGCCAAGTTCAAATGTTAGCATATCCAGAAAGCATTTCCTGTTTGCCTTACCTGGAGAGGACTGTTTCCTCCCTCAAAATCCAATCATACTTGTTTGTTCATTCCTTGTATGACATTTAAGTGTACGGGTTATCTAGCAGGCTGTGCTCTTCTCATAGGAACTTTAGCATGGAATATGTTAGAATTTTCTTGCATTCCCCAACCACTTTTATGTGAATGCAATAGGTAGGTACTCAATAAATAATTTCTTGCTTGTCTACCTAGAACCAAAATGACAGATGAATTCTGTCAGTGAAGTAAAAAACAATTACACAATGTCATAGATCTTTTCTACTGATGGAATTTTTTGGATGTTGTCAAGGTTTGGTCATACCAAAGCTTTTTTAATTGGCTGCTGTTTATTATGTTCTCCCAAAACTTTGGATTCTCACAGGTAAGCAGGAATCGCAAGGTTGGAGCTAACTCTAAGCAGATTCCTCTTCATCAGACAGTCTTCTTTTCAGATGGCCTCACTGTCCTCTAATCCCAAGGGGTAGTGGGCAGAGGGAAAGCTTTGGATCCTCTACAGCAGTCACACAAGGGTAGCGAAGACAGACAAATGAAGGTTCATAGTCCTGGTTCCCAGCATATTATTTACATGGGGAAAAAAGTGCCTGGCACATCCTTTAGGGGCTCATGTTGCTTTAGCCCCATAAGTGGTCCATACCACTGACTTCCCAAGTGTTCATACCTGGGGTTTTAGCAGTTTTGTTGTCTTTTTTTTTTCCCCCCTTTCCATATATCTACTGGTAGCTTCTTCTTACAGATGTTATTGTTCTTTTCCTTAGCATCACCCTTTCACATACAAAGTCTTAGTGGAAACAGGAAAATCGGGCTTTTTAAGTAGGAGTACATCTAAGACCTCTAAAAGGATTCTGAGGCTTGAGGGAGAAACCCTGGGCCTCTCCCCAAAGAGTAGTAGTACATTGATGATGAAGTTTTTGTCACCTAGTATTGGCTTGGCTTTCCCCTTTCTTTCCGATACTTTTTGCCCCACATCAGCCTAATCCCTACCACCAAAATATTCCTACTATATCTGATATTCTTGGCATCTCTGGTGAGTTTGTTGTTTACTAATCTAAATGGGCATCTTCCACTAAGTATCTCAGTCTGATTTGGTTTAATCACCGTGATTTGTGTTTGTTAGAGATTTTTATCCCTTTTTCATGAATCGTTATGTCCCTGCCCTGTGCCTCAGCCCTTTTGCACCCCTAGCTAGCTGATATGGTAAACATATTCTTGCAAACAATACTGATTTATTGTTGCAATAACACATGCAATGCGTTGTGGAAGGTCTTTAGTGCATTCATATAAGGATAGAGTTCATACTGAATCATTTTGGTTAAGGAGTAAATCCTCTTTGTCCCTTAGTTCCCACCTCACCAGCAGCACATGGGTCTGTCCTGTTATGAATGTAATAGAAGGAGAACTACAGAGCAAGCATAATCTGGGTGAGCCAGCAGAGAAGCTGTTAACTTCATACAATAGTGTGTGCACAGCCTTTATATGTAGAGAGGAAAACAAGTTTGTTATTTTTCGGCAAGTCTTTAAAAGAGTTATTTATAAAGTTACAGATTTATTTTGCCCTATCAATTAATCATTGCCTTGTTCTCTCTTGGAACCACAGGTGTCCAGTCTGTATTCCTTCAGCATAAAGTGATACACATACATTCCTGATTGGCTTTTTAAAAAATGAATCATGATTTCTGATTTTTGTACATTTAGTTTTTCATAGGTCTTACTTCCATTTGTAATCATTAACTCATAGAATTTTTAAAGCTGAAAGGAACCTATAGACCATTTGGTTCAATGTCCTTCTTCGGCTAACCAGGAGACCATACATATTAAATGGTTATTTTAAGGTCACCTACTAATAAAATAACCACATCAGGATGAAAACTAGAGATAAAGTGCTGGGTTCTGTAAATTACTGGATGTCATTTTCTTTTGAAGTATGTTTTTCTTAAGCAGTTGCCTTTAATGATTCCATATGTAACATTACCTCAAGTATTTGAATAGCTTTCTGCTTCTTATCCTTCTAAAATTTACAGGTTATTGCAAATATTAATGGAAAAGAATTCCAAACTTGGGTACCAACTTTTTCGAAGCAAAATGATCTACATATTCATGCTGGCTTTGATAGCCTGGCGTATCTCCAGCACACAGTAAACAGACAGATAGAGAAGACCTTTATTCCAGATGCTGCATTTAGCAGGGTGGTATCTAATACATTAGAGATGTTTTCCCAAGTTCCTCCCTGTTAAAATAATTCATAATGATACCAAGGTCAGTGCAAGCTGAAGCTATTTGTTCTGTAGGTACCAGACATGCAAGGTAAACCTCCTAGGAGACTATTACAAGCCATCAACAAAACACCCGCTAAGGAATGAAATTTTCATTCTCTCTGTAAATCTTCAGCTTACATCTCTCATGGCAACTTCTGCCCATTCATACCCAACACTTCCTGACTCAGTCCTTGCATGGGACTTGAGCAAAGAGCATTAACTATATAATTTACAAAGCTGTTTAGGACTCAGATCCACCTAGGAATTTCTGCAAAGCTAGAAAATAAATGTTTCCTCCATGAAACAAGAGATGCCAGACTCAAGGGTTCTTTTCGATCCGAAGGTTCAAAGTAAAGGATATCCTAGTAATTGGAGTATGTGTACCAGAAGTTGCTATCCATTCTCCTTGAGAGTAATTTTTGTGCCCTTATAAATTGGAGAGAAGTAAGTTCATTTGATAAACCTCATGCACTATGCCCTTTCTTCAGAGTCTGATCCTCCAGAGCCTTACTTACTATAAACGTTTTAAAATCAAATGTAACTATTGAGAATTCAGTAAGCATCTGACAATGCATGTGGCAGTATTGGGAATGAAAATATATGCATATCTTTCATAAATACCATGGATATGTAGCCTATATATGATTTAAGTGTATTATGTATGTATGATGGCATTTTCTAGCCAGTCATCTATTTACATGAGACCATATACATGACACTAAGTTATCTGTGGGCTCTGAGAGGAGAGCCAGGAAGGTTTCAACAGTGGTGAGGGTGGCCTAGTATCCAGTCCATGACCAGCCTTTTGCAGAAAACAGGCCAGCTATAATTAACTATAATTGTTTTCATGAGCCATGTGAGACTAGAGGGACTCCGGGTGACACAGTGTAGCATAAAGTTGCTGTTCTAGGCTATGCTGCCCCGGGTTTGTGGTGTGATGACTACAGAATGAGTAGTAGGTGAACTGCCACACTCTTGGGGGCCAAGATGTGCTCTAGGCAGGAACAAGATAGGCAAAGGTAACCCTGCTGAGCCTCCATCCCCAATTGGGAGGAAAGCACATGCATGCATAAGTTGCAAGGGAAGAGATTTGAAAGGGAGGCTTGTGACTATGTTCGAATCATCCCTGGGGACCCCTCAAAATGACTGGGGAACATTTTGACAATGGTGGGCCATGTATCTATGATCTAATTCATAATCCCTTGGCAGTGCAAGAGTACTGGATAAACTGTTTCCAATTATTCCAGTCCTCATCCTCCCTTCTCCTGACTAATGCATAGAATTTATATCACTAGTGGTATTCGACACAGTCTGAGATCCCTCCCAGTTGTTCCCTGCAAATGAAACTTTACCCTTAAACCATCTTTTAAGTTATGATTTTGAGTTTTGTTTTAAAATAGGAAATTTAGGGGCACCTAGGTGGCTCAGTCGGTTAAGCGTCTGTCCCTTGGGTTCGGCTCAGGTCATAATCTCAGGACTGGTAGATCGAGCCCCACGTGGGGCTCCATGCTCAGTGCAAAGTCGGCTTGAGAGTCTTTCCTCCTCTTTTTCCCTCCTCCTCTGCTCCCCCCTCCAAAAAAATGAAATCCTTTAAAAAATTAAAAAATAAAAAACAAAATAGGTAACTCAGTTACATGTACAAGTTCAAATGGTATCAAAAGGTAAATAGGGAAAGGTAATCCTTTCCTTCTTCCCCTTTACCTCCTTTGAAGTATCTACTATCACCAGTTTCTTCTGTTTCCTTCCAGAGAAGTTCTGTGAATATCATAAGCTTTACAGCTTCTCTTAAGAGCACCAGTCATATGTCATATTCCTTAAGTACAGCCTGAACACATATATGGTGTATTGATTAATTGAAAAGATAAATTATTTCAGTGTTTGTCAGAATCCTAGAATCCCGAAGATGGATGAAAATGCACAGGGAGACTCTCAGGGAATACACAGTGATACACATTGATACACAGTTCTCGTGCTACTGAATGTAAAGAGTTAACACTGCTGGAGAATTTAAGATAAATTATGCTATGGAGAGTAACAGACCCTGAAAAAGGAAGCTGAGCTCTGGCATTTTACACCTTGCAAAGACAAATGCTTTGCAATGTGTATTAAAAGCACTCTTTGCGATCAAAAGATTTGGCAAGTCACCCAGAATTCTTAACTTTCCTACCACGGCAGAAATCTCATTATGTATAACCTTTTAAATGGGACCAGAGAAACATTTTCAACTTGATTCTCATTGAACACAACCTCTACCTGGAAGTACAGTCCAAATGGAGACAAAATGTGTATTATTTTTACATTGGATATGTACTGCCAAGAGCACTGTTCCACTGTCCCCTTTTATTTAAGAGCCAAGTAGCTCTCTCTCTCTCTTCCCCCCAACCCATCACAAGTATGCACTTGCACACACACACACACACACACACACACACATACACACATACACACAGATCTTGAGGTTCTTTATACACTAGTTGGACAATAGTTCTTCCAAGCTTGACTCCACCATTCAGTCTGACTACAGTGGCTGTGGTAAATTTCATTTCTTATCTCCCATGGGCTTAAAACAAGTTACTTAAAAACATACAACGCTAGCCCCAAGATATTTTGCAGTGATCTTGCAGTGATTTGCAAGATTTTTTTTTGTGATTGTTTGTGAATTTATACTATTTACCATCCTAGATTATTTCATATGCTTATGCTAATTTGAAATAGGCCAGTACTTATGTTCTAATGTTGAGCTACCATTGTATTCTTCCACTGTAATAGTCTTGCAAACTGCTGCCAACTACTTTGTCCAGGCCTTTTTCTAGGAGTTGTACATGTAATATTCAAATAATCACCACAAAAGTCCCATGAGAGCTATGGTTATCACCAGTTTACACATGACAAAACCAAGAATCAGAAAAGATAAGACCACCTGATAAGATATAGTACATGTGTTAGGATTTTCACTCAATTCTAACTCCTAGAAAGAAAACGAACTGATGAATTCAAACCTTTATTGCACAGAAAGTGCTATATGTAAGTATATCGCTTTACACACAAAGACATGTGTGCACATGCTGTTTCATTTGATATATGTAGCATTAGTCATCTTCACACCTTAAAATTTTGTACTGATTCACCATAAACAGATAATTAGATGTTTTTACTTGTTTGTTGTTTTCTTAGGTAGCTATTTGAGGTAGTAAGTAAACAAAGGATTAAAAGTTTCCTGAATTGGTTGATTTTAGAATTATTTAATCACTTTAACAAATATTTATTCTGTATATACTGTTTACTAGGCAGTTAATATGGGAAGTGCTAGAGATTCAGTGATTTAAAAAAAAAAAAAAAGAAAGAAAGAAAAAAGAAAAAGCTACAGCCATCATAAAGCTTATGGGCAGGACTCGATCGGGAATTTGCAAACATCTTCTACAAAAGGCAGGATAAATATTTTTGGCTTTGTGGACCATATGGCTTCTGCCACAACTACTCAACTCTGCCCTTGTAGTACAAAAGCAGTCTTAAACAATGTGGGAAGGAATGAGCATGGCTGGGTTTCAATAAAAAAGTTCTTATGAACATTGAATTTAATTTCATGTAATGTTCATGTGTCATAAAACATTATTTTCTTTTTTTTTCAGATATTTTAAAATATAAAAAGCAAGGGTACTTTCTCAACGTGATAAAGTCCATTTATGAAAAACTCAAAGCTAACATCATTCTCAATGGTGAGAGAGGGAAAGATTTTCCACTAAGAGCAAGACAGTGATGCTCATTTCACCACTGATGTTCAACATTGTACTGAAAGTTCTAGCCTGAAGACTTGGGCAACTTAAAGAAATACAGGGTATCCAAATTGGAATGGAAGAGGTAAAACTATCTCTATTCCCAGATGCCATGATTCTATATATAGAAAATCCCAAAGAATACATACACAAAAAGCTACATATTCAGCAGTTTCAGGGTACAAAACGAACACATTCAAACCAGTAATGTTGCTATACATATTAACAATAGGAATGAAACTTAAGGAAATAATTTCATTTACAGTAGCATTCAAAAGAATAAAACACCTAAGGATAAATTTAACCAGGCGGGCAAAAGTCCTTTGCAATGGAAACTGCGGACCGAAAGTAAAGACGAAATCGATGGAAAGAGATCCTATATTCATGGATTGAAAGTCTTAATAGTAAGATGTCAAAACTACTCAAAGTGATCTATAGATTTGAAAAAAATTCCTATCAAAATTCCAATAGCCTTTTTTTTTTCAGAATTGGAAAATCCAGTTCTCAAATTCATATAGAACTGCAAGTGGCCCTGAATTGCCAAAACGTTATTGAAAAAGAAGAACCAAATCACACTTTTCCTGTTTCAAAACTTACCACAGGCTGTAGAAATCAGAACAGTGTGGTGCTAGCAGTAGGATAGATATGTAGACCAGACCAGTGGAGGAGAAATGAGATTCAGAAATAAACCCATATATGTATGGCCAATTGCCCCACCAGCTCAACTACAAAATGATAGACAACCTAGCTAAAAACAGGCAAAGAACTTGAAGAGGCAAAGGACTTCTTTATTCAAAAAAGATATACAGAGTGCCAACAACCACATGGAAAAAATGCCAACATCATTAGTCATTTGGGTAATGCAAAACAAAACCATAGTGAAGTCCCCTTCACACCTACTGAGAAGGTTATAGTATATTTTTTAATAAATCCCCCAAATTGGAGAATATTTAGAGAAATGAGAAC
The DNA here is from genome assembly GCF_022355385.1 of Mustela nigripes. NCBI lineage: Eukaryota > Metazoa > Chordata > Mammalia > Carnivora > Mustelidae > Mustela > Mustela nigripes. Next base: position 57,862,929 of record NC_081564.1, read on the forward strand.
TATTGTACTTTGCTGATGGGAACAGAAGATGGTTCAGCTACTGTAGAAAACTATTTGGCAGTTCCTCAAAAAGTTAAATATAGAATTACCATCTGAGCCCATAATTCTACTCCTAGGCATGTGCATGAAAGAATTAAAAACAGATATTCAAACAAATTCATTTGTATGCATGTTTATAATAACACTACTCACAACAGCTAGAAGGTGGAAGTAGCTCAAATATCCATGAATGGATGAATGGGTAAATAAATGACAATAAATAAATAAATAAATTTCACCATTTATTTATTTATACATCTATATTATATTTTAAATATATATTTTATATAAATATAAAAATTATATAAACATAAATAATATTCCCATGTGTGTATACATATGTATGTATATATGTGTGTGCTTGCACACACACACACACACACACACACACCCCCCACACATACAGAGTGATAATTGTAAATGCACTGAAATGCACCAGATCACCTGGCCTTCCTGGGAAGAGGGGTCGGCTCTCAGGCAGTGCCTTATTTTTTTTATTGATTGATAAGCTTTTAGTATATGATAATCAGTACAGGTATGTAATTAAATCACAGGCTTTCAAAATTGAAAAGCATGTTATAGATTATTGGATTTAAAACTTTATTCTGTCGTACCTTTAGGTAGGGGTAGAGGATGTTGTCTGTGCATCAGATGTGTTGGAAAACAGGAAAGGAGGCAGAGGAGAAAAAGAAAAAAGGAAAGGAAAGGAGGCCAGACAGTGAGACCCTACGTAGTTTACACTCATTTACCTAGATAAGATCTCCTTTGCCCTAGGTTATGGAGGGTATCCTTGCAGAAATCCGGTAAAGAATGGGTTCCTTGTCAAGGAGAAAAAAGAAGTTTAAATATATCCATGAGTATGAATGTATGTATGTGTGTTCACTTTAAATATATACACATGATTATTACAATTATCTCAACTTATAGTTGGGTACAAAAACTTAGTATGGGCCACTGGGTTTCAGCCTCTGCCATTATGCTCAAGTGTGACACATTGAAACTCCTATTCCAGGCAAAAGTATTTGGTCTGGGTTGGGCCTAAGCATGGTTATTTTCTACACATTTGTCAGGCGATTTTCATATGCAGTCTAGGGTACAGACTTCTGGTAAAGGCCAGGCCACTCTCTGGAATGTGAATGGACATGGTTTAGGAAGGTGTCCCAAAGCCGAGGAACACTGAGCTAACCTTCAAAGTCCAGGAAATCACAGAGAGAACAGGAAAGAAAGAAGAGAGAATCTGAACAGTCTTTTGAACAAAGGAACAGGTCTGGCAACATATAAGGTTCCTTTGAAGGATGAAGTCAGTGGGTCTGACCAAAGAAGAGCAATAGCATTGGGAAGAAACACAGGTTTTTAAAGGTAAATAGGGGAGGTATTTTTTTTTAAAGATTTTATTTATTTATTTGTAAGAGAGAGAGAGTGAGAGCGAGCACAGGCAGACAGAGTGGAAGGCAGAGTCAGAGGGAGAAGCAGGCTCCCTGCAGAGCAAGGGGCCCGATGTGGGACTCGATCCCAGGATGCTGGGATCATGACCTGAGCCGAAGGCAGCTGCTTAACCAACTGAGCCACCCAGGCATCCCGGGAGGTATTTTTTAAACCGCATTTTGAGAACACAACCATAATACAACTATCTTCAAAGGCCTGTACTATGAAATGCTTGTGGAACAACTCTTCTGCCGTTGAAACCTCTGATACCCATTTTCTTACAATGCTTTTGACAGAGCCAGGAACCTGTAGATGACTTTCCTCCAGTCCTGTGGTGATTTAGGATCTCGGAATAAACATAGGACTTTAGTTTCCTATCTGGCGCTTTTCATGGGCATGACATTCATTTTTAGATCTAAAAAGAAAAACAAAATAATAGGAACTATAAATTAAACTGCCCAGAAAACCAGCTTGAAAGGAGTATACAACAGATAAATATGTTAAGATATAAATATTATTTTTTTTGCCTTCAAATTAAGTGAAGATTACAAAATTTTTTCAGTAATTCCTAAAATTAGATTAATTCTGGTTTTTGTTTTTGTTTTTTCTGTGTCATGGATTTTAGTAATCTAAGGAGCTTCCACAGAATGAAAATGAAAGAATATACGATTTGGCATTAAAAAATCTCTCTTGGGGTACCTGGGTAGCTCAGTCAGTTGTGTCTGACCCTTGACCTCACTGTTGCGAGTTTGACTCCCACACTGGGTTCTGCACTGGGTGTGGAGCCAACTTAAAAAAAAAATAAAATAAAGTTCACTCTTACGTTTTTGAGTGCACTTATTGATTCTCTAAGTGAGAGACCCTGGAGCCTTTAAGATATTTCTATCATAATGGATATGGGGAAGATCTTACTCATGGACTACTTTCAAAAAGTTTAACGGATACCATACTCATGATGGAGCTACACAGAATTAATATTTTTTGTTACTTTTACTTTAGGCTGAGATTTTATCATTTCATTGTCTAAGTAAATGCATTTGAGAGTTCAGAAATAAACCCATATATCTAAAGCCAATTTCCTCAACAACAAAGTGATAAGTTTTGATTACAGTTTGTATTTTTAAACTAAATAGAAGATCTGGTTTAGTTGCTGATGACATCTCAGATATATGGTGTATGGAAATAAAATTAGGAGAGGTGTCTTTGGTATTTAAAAAGTGTGGATAATGATTATAACTATGCATGTTTCTTTGAAAAGTTTTATATGTAAATGGTTAAATTACAAAAACTAAATACTGACTCTTCTTACATGTGATCCTTCTTGGGAATGGGGGAACTGTTTAATGGCAATTCAATGTTCCTTTCAAATCTGAGACTCTACCTACTAAATTTTCTGACAATGAATGCTCCTGAGAAATTTTGTGCTAGTCACAGAATAATGGAATCATGGGAAATGTACCATAGAAGATACTCTTGGACACCATGAGAACCACAGGAATTATATGCCGCAAAACTCCCTTCTTCAGTGCTCACTCATTCACCCATCCACTCATTCCTTATGAATACTTTTTAACCAATCCTCCATCAAAGGCATTCTTCTATGCCCCCAGTGGGTATAAGATTGCAAGACATGTTGGCTCTCCTTGAGTTCTATAGCCTTCTGGAAGCCTGATTTTGCTCATTTAGTTTTCACATCACACTATTCAAGCCTTGTTGATGTGAATTAGTAGAGCTTAAGGGTGGCAAGATTAACTAGAGCAGAACAGGATTTGACTCTAAAGGAAATGGGGTACTAGGAAACCAAATGGAGCAGAAGCTCCTACATAGGGTCAATAAGATAGGATCCATCAGAAAGAATGAACCGAGATTTTCCACATTCTAGAACTTGCACATCCTATCTTTATCTACCTAGCAGTATCTTTGGTACTGCTTAGATTTTGACTTTTGGTTTGTTGCTCCAAAACTGTTTCTTATTGGGGACCACAATTTTCTAGAACCTGGGACGGAATGAGTCCTAAAACTATTGGCTAAACAAATAGTCATTGCAAAGTTTGATGTGTTGTTAGAACACCAGGTGACAGAGGAGAGGGCTTTGCAATGTTACCTTTGTGCTATGACTGAGTAACTTTACCCTGCATGGCCTAAGTTGGAATTTAGTTTAGCTAAATGTTCTCTAAAATTGCAAGTACATTATCCAGCAAAGATAGAAAAAGTAGGAAAGGCCAACTCTTTATCACTAGCCCAAACCTGGTCACAGGGTAGATGTTAAATTAATATAAAAGTATCGGATTAATAATGTAAGGTGTACAAACAGAATTTTCCAGTTCTAGCCCCCAGATCCAGTCAAAATTCTCTGAACTCCTTAAACAACAAAATACCATTATCTGTCCATCAAATTCTAGTAAGTCGAAAAAATGGCTTTGAATATTTTAGAAATATTTGAAAGAGCAAAGACAAACTTTCTGATTTGAGGCAATAGTTACATTTGCATGTAATTAACCGGGAGTCCCACTTCTTGGACATTCTAATTATTTGCATTTCAATTCATATAGGTAGTTTATGCTTAACTATGCCCTGATAAAAAGGGAATATTTGGTTACTGTGAGAGAAGGCAAAGTAGTTGATGGAGATATGACTCAGTGTCCTAACTGCATAAGCACATTCTTCAGTAGAGAGTACAGTGTGTCTCCTCTTTGCCAAGGCAGACGAAGCATATGGGTTAAGTGCTCAGTTATCTATTTCATTAGGTATTTAAAACAAAACAATACAAATAAAAAAACTGGGAACATTTTTCATTTACAGCTCTGAGACTCCCCAAGAGATTTCATAAATATTTGCGCTGGTTGGGAATGTATTTCCAGAGACCATTCCAATGTGCCTCTCTCCATGTAATAGCAGTCCATTCCGCTTCAGGATCACAGAAGAAAACCCCCTCTTCTCTTGGCCTGGGGTTTAGAGGCACCAGAGCAGACAGACACAGGAACCAGGCTGTTCCCTTGCATCAGATTGAAAGTGTTGCCAGTCTCCCTTCATCTTTCACTCTGAGGACGTAAAGGGCAGTTTTGCACTTGAGCCTGAAGAAAATTCAGTTGGTATAACCTCCCTCTATTTCTCTCTTCTAGTGCTTTGCTCAAGACCTTCAACATTCCGCAAATTGGAAGAACAAGAAGTGTAAAGGTGTCAGCTTATTGAACACTTAATGAAAGAGAAATGTAAACAAACAAATAAAACCTTTTGTAACCATCCCAAGAAGTGAAGAAGAAAACAGAAGCTATAGGCATTCTTACAAATGGTAAGAGCAAAGCCAGGTGAAGGTCACTCCTCAGATCTTACTTTTGCTTTAAAAGCAGTGTTTAATTGTTAGTCACGATGCACTGTGGGAAGAACAATTAGTTGTATCTATATTAGATCTAAGCTGTAATTATTTGTTACATTAATCATGACTAGAGTGAGAATTTAATTAGTCACGAACATTAAGTGAATTTTTCTGAAGCAAGGAAAAAATGTTTTCTGTTGTTTGATTAAAGAGAGGGCACCACAGCTGGATGGTGAGCGGGAAGGGGCAGAACCTCTAAGCTTTGCTATCTATGGACTAAGAAATCTGAATCCAGGTGATGTCATGTCAGTACATTTGTGTTTTGCATCTCAATGACAAATCTGTGGGCAGGTTCCTCAATACACGTAAGGGAAGATCATGGACATTGAATGCCATCTAGTAGTTCAGAAGGGCCATCAGATGTCAATTTTACCCAATTCTTCTTCATTTCCCTTATGTATTCTATATCTCTGTTTTCATGATGGCAAAGATGTTACCAGAAAAATCCGAAGACATGGGGAAGGCAATGCCCAGGGAGAAGTTCACATTGAGTTAGATTAGTATTTATCTCTGTGTAGTGTTTTGAAAAGAGTAAAGAAACATTTGGCATTCATCTAATCACACGCAGCTAACATCCAGTGCCTCAAAGCTCTGCAGTCTGTACTCTTTTCAGATTAGAAATATAAAGATTTTGGGGGTACTTGGGGGAAGAAACAAAGTGTAAATGTGGAGGCTGAGATAGTCTGGGCCACAATATTTGATAATATGACACATTTAATGAGTCACCTACATAGAGCTGTTATCGCCCCAAACAGCTCTACCCTGCTGATTCGAGGGAAAACTTTTAGACAAACTCAGCGTTCCTTTGCTCATTACACTGACCTGTCAGAAATGACAACTTGGCCCAGTCTGGTTATTCCATGCTGACAAGGTACCATTCAGGCTTTGCGGCAATAATGTCAGCTTTTAAAGGTGCAATGTACTTAAGGAAGCTCATTTCTATGATTTGGCCAAAAAGAGCCATTTTCCTTGTCAGTGGTGAGGGATGCCTTAGTTTTCTTTAAATTAGGAGTCGTTTTCATGGAGATTGTTCCTAGGAAAACCTGCAGAAAGGAGAGATGCTATTTTTTGAAAGGTTTAAAATAATTTAGCCTACTGAGCAATGGTGTGATTACCTGGTGTGTTGAAGACAGCCAGGGACGCTTTGCTCTGTCCAAAGCATACTTCAAAACTACCAATAATGCAACAAATAAAACTTCAATTTGGCCATGAACAGTATGCACCATCCCCTGCAAGCAAAGAGCAGTGAGTTGGAAAGTTTTTTCTATGCAGTTTGGGACCACAATATGCGGAGTCTGGGGTGAGGCCAGAGTAACAATATGACAAGGAGCCATAGCTGATTCAGAAGCAAATTTTTCCTTACCTTTGCCTGGGAAGGAGGGACACAGAGAATACTAAGATTAGCACTGGGTTTCATAATGGAGTCAGCGGTAATATAAAGAAAACTAGTGATGAGCTAGTAAATGCAGACAGAGGACAGGAAACACAGGCGTAAACTAACACTTTCTTCTTTGACTTTTCCCATCGATAACAGTGTTGTAGTTGAGTCCCCTCAATGCCATATTCTTGGCAGGACTGGAATTACATTTTAATATTTAAATCTGAGTTGTCTATTATCTTAACATAGTACTTCCAAAATAAGATAGGTTAGATAGATAGATGAAGGATGGATAGGTGGATGGGTGTATGGATAGACAAATAAAATTGGTTTTATATAAATTATGAGGATGCCTAAGCTATGTTCACTAAGGCTAGTGGTTTCAAATCAAATCCTACTAGACTCATGGGATTCTGCTCCCTGTTTCAAGCTCCCTGGGACATTCTAGGACTGACTATTGACAATACCTAATCAACTCCTGTAGCAAGCCACACTAAGAGCTCATAGAAGATTATGGAAGCACAGTGTTTTTGTAATTTATTTTCTTATTATTTTTTAAAAACATTTACTCTCTATTTTAACATAAGAGCCCTTTGGGTGGGCTTTAGATTAGATTCATATCATATTCAGACTCTAAATTTCTGCGTATTGCCTGCCAGCTGTTTCCAATGAATGTTAACCCAAAACAGTTTGATTGCCCATCCTTTCTTCTATTTTTTTTTCTTACGTTAAGGAACTGGAATCTTTCTAATATAGTCAAGACCAAAATATAGGAGTCAAAATTTCTACAAATACATATCTTGAGGTTAAATTACCTGGATAACTGAAGCTAGATTTAATCTGAAAAATAAGGTGTTATGATTAATTGTACTTCTAAAAATTATCATCTGGACCTAGTCATCCATTGACCAGTAGATTTTTATTAAGCAATTAGGACACTTGTGCTATAGTAAATGTGTCTTATCCTCAAAGACCTTACAATTGAGCAGGGAAGGAATAATGGAACAGTAAATCTAGGGGATAACATAATATTTGTTTTTTGTTTGTTTGTTTTAGAGAGAGAGAGAGAGAGAGAGAGAGTGCCAGGGTGGGAGATAGACAGAGGGGGAGAGAGAGAGAGAATCTTAAGCAGGCTCCATGTGGGGCTCACTCTTACAACCCTGAGATCATGACCTTAACCGACTGAGCCACCAGACACCCCATTTTTTTATAACATATTAATACTTGAAGAATGTGTGTCTATATATAAATTTCAATGAACCAGAGGTGGTTAAAAACAAGAACAAAAACAACCTAGGTGAAGGTAGCGGTGTTAGTGACTGCCCTTGAAAGCCAAGTAGATCTATGCACAGATACTCAGAAAGTTATTACAAGAAAGAGTTTTTATGAGTAAAAACTCAGGCAAAAATATGTTTGAGGAGAGAGTGAACTTTGGTAAAGAGGTCTACTGCAGTTGTGAAATAGATCATAATGAGAGGAAAATTTGGGACCTCACCGTAGGGAGCCTTGAATGACAGGGAAAGGAGGTTTGCGGAGCTATTTCCCTGTACTTACTCTCTGTTTACCTTCGCCTGCATTGGCGAGAGTAATGAGAGTTTATGCTTAATTATTTTTAACAACTTGCCACTGCAAATTTATAATTCTTATGGCCCAATACACAGTAGCAACTTTCATTTTGTGTATTTGTTTCTGTTTAATTTCATTCAGTTCAGTTCAGTCTTTTTTATTCAATACTGCTAAATGTAGTGGAAGTGTAGTGGAAGGTGCAGCAGTGAGGCTGAAATAAATTTTATGTTTTCTGTTCACTGGGAGCTCACAGTGTAGTTACCCTGGGAAACCTGATCTCTATTAGTGTTTTCTTGGAGAACTATCCTCAGATACACAAGTCAGGCAAGCAATATCAAGAAACCAACTTGTGGGGGCACCTGGGTGGCCCAGCTCGCTGGGTATCTGCCTTTGGCTCAGGTCATGATCTCAGGGTCCTGAGATCAAGCCCCACATTGGACTCCCTGCTCTGTGGGGAGTCTGCTTCTCCCTCTTCCTTTGTCTGCAGTTTCCCCTGCTCTCTCTCTCTCTATCTCAAATAGATGGATAAAAATCTTCAAAAAAAAAAAAAGAAGAAAGAAACCAACTTCTGATTTCCAAAAGATATTCCCCCTGCTTTGTGAAGGATCATGAGATTAATACTACTTGTTAGTTCTACCATTAATTATACCAATGCTTCTTTATATGTGTGCAGGGATGTATGGATGAGAATTTTCACGTATTTAAGTTCTTTTGTGCCTATTTGTGTGGCCTTGTGGAGAGATGGTCACTGTTATCTCGAGGCCTTGTTCTTCTGGTTCCTAACTGCTTCTTGAGCCACATGTCTTTGTCATGCATGTTTCATGGGTATGAAAAAGAGTGTTTCAATAGTTCATGAAAGAGTTTAGGGTTTCAGATCACAGTGCATCTCCTTTATGAATCATGCATTTCACTTATTCGGCACACTTCCACATTCTTTCTCTCATTTGATGCTCGTAAGTTTATTTTTATCATAAAGTATATTTACATATTATTCATATTTACAATTCTTCTCTCATCAAATGAAACCAACAAAACCTCCACAGGCCTTGCATGTCAATTTCTTATAACCCAATACTGTCAACACCATTGCTTGCCTTCACCTATCTCCCCTCTTGTTTTGCAATAATAGTTCAACATTCTAGTTCCTTCTCTTTCTCAAGTCTCTGTGTCAGTGATTCTCAGATCATCTGTCCCAAAGATGGAGCTGCTTCCTCTTCTCTTTTAGTGAGAAATGTAAAGCTTTTCTTCCTACCAGTAACCTGACCACTTGCTTATTTTTTTAAATAAATTTTTGCTAGCTGATTTTACACTTAAAAAGAGAAAAGGACCACTCAGAGACTAAGTATGCATTTATCTTCCAATGGACAGGCACAATTTTTTCTGACACAGAACTTCCCTTAGCTAGATATGGTAGCTCCGCTTTCTTCAATTTCTTCTATTTCCTTAGACCCTTAAAGAACTTTATATATTTCAGTATTTTTTTCTCCTGGGGATGGGGAATGGGTATGTCCATTCTACCAGGGTCAGAGGAAATCCTAGATACTATCCTTTTCCATCTTCAAGTTAAAAACAAAAATATTAACTATTAAATAACTGAATCTTATGTTTTATCCTTTTTCTCCCATAGATGGTTCATACGATGTTTTCTAAATTTATCCTAGTGTTCCATACCTATGAAATGTTCCCTTTATGGCCTGTACTAAACCTAATGGTGGAAATCATAATAAGCGTTTTTTAAAAAAGCTAAATTCCATTCTTATCACACACAGTGATATTATATAATATCTCTATATGGGTTTCTTCTTATGCTTTATTCTTTAAGTTTCATTTCTCAATTTCTCTTTACAACTTTATATTTGAAAATGTATCCCAGAAGTTCTCATTTACCACACATACTGTATTTTACCTGAAGTCCTGCATTACCGCTGAAAGGCTACTGTATTCTCTCCTCACCTTTCTTCTCTCCTTTCTTCTTCCTATTCCTTTTCTTTCTCCTTTCCATGCCCTCCTCTTTTCTATTTAATTTTTCCATATGGAATTCTGCCCATTACCCCTGCTTTTTACTTTCTTCATCAGTCCATCATTATTACATGGTAGTGTCTTTTCCTCTACACCAGTAATTCTCAGCTGGGAGCAGTTTTGCCCCCAAATGGCATTTGGCAATGTCAAGACATTCATGGTTGTCACAGCTAGGAGTAGGGAGTGCTACTGGAGTTTCATGCGTAAATCAGGAAGCCCCCACAATGAAGAATTACCTGGTTCAAAATGTCAGTAGTGCCAAGATTGAGAAGTGCAACTTACTCCCACTGCCATTCTGATGTTTTACGTATGAAACACTGCTGGTTCTAGCTAATGCCCCACTGTTCTTTTTTAAACATCTCACTGTAATTTTCTCAAATGTAGAATCTCTGTGATGAGAGAGTCTACTCCAGACTACACATAAAACCAAAGTTCCCATGAAATGTTCAGGTTAGCATAAAGATTTTATTTTTACATATCCTGTCTGCTCTTCTGAACCTATCCAGGTGTACGGTTTTCTAACAGGGATCAGACCCCTTGTTGGTATGGGATCTAAAGAAAGGCCTGCCACACCGTAAAATAAATGTGCCAAGTAAAATGGAAAAGTTTCGAAATTTTGTGCTTAGCCTTGATGCACTCTCCCTGCCCCCCTGAATTGTGAGAGCTCACATGTTGGTATTATTTGGGGATAAACCTGTTTGTCTCTCTGACGGTAAGAATGTTTTGATCTCAGTGCTTTGAGATCTCATTTCTCTTTTGATCCTCTAGCTCTGTGCCCAGCATGGGACTTTATAACAATAATTATTTTTAATTTTTAAAAATTTTTTATTAATATATAATGTATTATTTGTTTTAGGGGTACAGGCCTGTGATTCATCAATCTTGTGCAATTCACAGTGCTCACCATAGCACATACCCTCCCCAATATCCATTACCCAGACACCCCATTCCTCCCACCCCCCTCCACTCCAGCAATCCTCAGTTACAACAATAATTCTGATAAATAAGTTTTTAATTAACATACCGTGGTCACCTCTGGCTCATTCTTCTTTTGACCTAATCTCTTTCCTAACTGACTACTGATTATAGTATGAAGCATTTCACACCTGACACACCATATATTTAGAAGGTTTAATGAGAAAATTATCTACCCAAATAAAAGTTTGTCTTTTCCATATAAATATCCACATCACTTCCCTCTTTTACTGTCTTCCATGATTTATCTTGAGACCCAATTGAAATTTTCCACCTCTTTTTGACTTACCGCTGGGCCTTCTCATCATTTCCAGAATTGTTATCAGTATTTGTTGTCTCCAATTTCTAACATCCTCTTCACTATAAAATATAATTGTTAATCTATTTATTTTGATGTCCTGGTTATTCCATTTTTTTTCCACATGCAGCTGCAAAGAGACTTCAAAATCTTTCTCTATGTTCTTTCAAAGATTTTTACAATGCCCTTAAATCAGCAACACTTTCCCCTCATCAACAACACTTTCCCTTCATCAACAGCACAATATTTGATTTTTGAGGGCGATTTTTAAATTTCTCAGATAGGTTTTCAATATGAGTCCCGAATTTTATCCTTTTCCATTTGGCCTTTATTCCTCCTATAAATAAATAATTTTAGCAGTATTTTAACCTGGCAATTTCTTACCTCAAATCCAGAAATCCTTTGTTTTATCATGGTTGCATTCACTAAGCTTTTCAGATAATGGCTTTGCCTTGTCTTTCTTTCCTTTCTTTAAAAAAACAAATCTTGACCCTATCAACACAAATTTCCTCATTTTTTTCCTATCCCCACACCCCACCTAGGCTTTATCTATGTTTTCCATATAGTAATTCCAAAGCTTGGAATATTTACTTTAGCCAGTAAAATCTCTGTTTTAATCCCTCACCTTTGCAAGTTTCTTTCAAACTCAACACAAACTTATTTAAGCATCTTTTCAAATTCTTAAAAATTAACAATAGATATTATAAAATACCAAGGCTTCATTTTCTGTTACAAAATACAGATGCTGTTGCTTGTAAATTCAAAAATCATTCCTATCTTTTTTTCCTCCTTAATGTCAGTGTCTATCTCTAGAATGGTACTGAAAACGCCAAATGCTTGCTGTTTCAATCTCTCTCAAAGCTAAGGCTCCCTCATAAGTCATTTCTAGCCCAAGAGAGATATGAGGAAGTCATCTGAGAAGTTTCTGGGAAAGATCATCTTCTCTAGCAAGAGGGAGATTGTGGGGAAGTCCTTCTCATTGTCACTCTTCTGATTCTGGATGTCATCTTGTGAAGAAATGAAGCTTGGGACTAATGCTCCCTTGGCTTCTGGGAGATTTTGTCACTACTTGAGACCAGCAGAATAAATTGGTGTGAAAAACTGGTCCTTAGCGGCATTGTTACGCCTCGGAACCAGTGACGTATGATGAGAGCTATGATGCTAATAATAATGGCAGACATTGTTGGAGGGTTTACTGAATGCCAAGCATTTTATATTCTTTACATGTATCATCAAATCGTCTACACAACACTAAGTGTTTTTAAGAGCTATTTCCTCTTTTTCCTCTAAAGAAAGCAAAGAACAAAGGGGATAAGTGGCTTGCCCATAGTCACACAGCTCATCAGTGGCACAACTAGAATTGGAGCGCTGACAGGCTGGCTCCATCGTTTATATTCTTACCATTAAGTTAGTCTTTCTCCTCTACCCAGAGGTCACCTGTTCCAGACCTCATGGTACACGAGATCATTGTGCCTGAACTGTATCAGGCACTGTTGCCTCCTTCTTTGTGAAAGCTCCTTAACACTGTCATTCTTTGGTCTATTGCAGATATTAATTGTCCTGGCTCTCTCACATTAATTAATTGATTGATCGATTGATTAATTGGTAATCCTATCCTCGTAATGTAGATTGCATAAGTGAGCCATCTTAAATCCTGTATTCCTACCTCTTCCTGTCATGTCTGCTGTCTGCTACTCACTCACTTCTCTTCTCTTCCTCTTTCTAGTGCCTGGTTTCATCTAGTTGAGGATAGTTGTTTTTACTCTCCTTGTCCCTGCGGTGTATTCGTTTCTATGATTATTTCCCCTGATTTCTTCACCCTTAAAGTTCAGACTAACTGCCTCTCCGAGAGGAAAGAGGAAGGGAACACTTTCTCCATGGCCAGCTCTCGCCAGGTTCTTACATGCGTTTGTCTCCAACTTACCTGCTTTCTCTCTTCTTCTACTTCTCAAATTCATCCTCATTACCCTCCCTCCTGTTTTCTGAAATACTCATCAGCTGTTTTTAGTAGCATGTCATTACTAAACAGTGAGGTCCCAAAATGCAGGGACTATCTTATTTAGTTACTTTTTTGTTATTTAGGAGAAAGAGTCTTGCCTCCCTGGAGGCCACCACAGAACCCAACACCTGCTAGCAGCTCAAAAATGCCCATTAAAGAAAGGAGCACGTAAGTGAATATGTTAACGAGACTTCGAGAAATTTTCCTGCATTAATTAGAGCAGATGCTACTACCAACTCCATGGCTCTTGTTTTCCTCCCTTCAGGAGTCCTGGAGTCGGTCTGTTGTCCTTTGTCCCCTTTTATTATTTCATTTTCTTGTGCAGTTTGGATAGATGTGTCCTTTTTGTCCCCAGAAGCTATCCAGAGTTCTCTTTACAAATGGTACTTATTTTCTGGACCTAAAACCTTTTACCTGATTGTACCTTTTACTTAAATGATTTCCTGAGCTTCATCAGTAGCTGATCTTTCGATGTCCTCTGTGCAGCTATAATTCATCTCAGTTCTTAAACGAAAAGTGCCCATAGGCACTGCTTCATCCTCAAGTGAGTGAACAGGGTCTTTAGCCTTGGCCTGTTCAGTGGAATCATCACAAAGTTCTCGAAACGGTATTGGTCCTTTTTACTTCTGACACTGTCTCTGTAATAAATTCAATTTATCTTCTCATCTAATACTCATATCAAATTTCTTGCGTCCTGGATTTTGAATTACAGCAAATATGTCCCTAGGTATATCCAATAGAATTAATAATCAGGGTCCCCATGATGTGAGCCCTTGTCAGGCCTCTGCTCTCATCTCTGGGGTCACTGTTGCCTGCAAATCTCCACATGAAATTATTCCTTTTACTGCTGGAGATGTACACATATGTTGATCCCTTCTTCCTCTTCCTCTTCTATAGGAATGCTCACAAAGCCAGTTTTCTCTCTTTCCACGCTACCATGTTTTTCTTATTCCTATTCCCTGTCCACTTTTCTCTCTTATCCCAATTATTTGTTTCTTTCTGCTTGTTTTTCCCCCCACTATTATCAATAGCTGTGCTATGTAATGATAATTATTTATGTTGTTTCTGCTATTGGTTACACACCTATTAGTCAAGTATTCTACCTGGTATGCCTTTGTGTGTTTGTGTACATGCATGTGTCTGTGTATTTTTTTTAATACTCATAACAGCTAAATGAATTTTTTAAATGAAAAAACTGAGACTTTGTTTCTAAGTGAGTGGCGCCAGATCACATATGATGATAATTGGTATTAATGATAGGTAATGCAATTTACTCACACTTTTGGTAAATGAGGAGCTGTAGAATCTATGTGAATATATACATCTTATTTCATGCTTATATGTATCTCATATGTATGTATCTCATAACTGCCCAATGAGATATGTTATTTTACCCTTTTTTTAAAATGAGAAACTGAGATTTGGTGAGATTGAGAAGATTGACTGTAGTCACATAGATAGTAAATTGCGGACGAGAGACTGAATATTTGTAATAATTTTCAGAACTTCCTTATGTTATCTGGCTCTTGATCTTTGTCCTTAACCTTAGCCAAGCCTTCACTTTGCTAGTACTCCTACAATATAGCCAAGTAGAGACACAAACACAAGTCAGGACCCCCTTCCATGTGTAATATGTCTTCACTTTCAAGCATTTTGCTCCTGCTGTGGCTGATTTTATAGTTTTATTATGTGTGTGTGTGTGTGTGTGTGCATGTGTGCGCGTTTGTTTCTTTCTCCATTATTTCTTCCAGGCATATGCTCATATGGCACCCTCTCATATAAGTTCTATTCTGTTCCATTCTCATTAGCTTTACCTCCACACCCTTCCTATGCCTCAACATCTTTTCCAGAATGCATTGCTCACTCACATAAACGTAGTACATTAGTTTTTGACCACATAGCTATTTGGTAGTCCAGACAAAGCCTTGCCACAATGACTGCTGAGAATTCAAAGGCCCAGTGAGTATTAGTGACTTGCTCAAGGTTGCATTGTGAGTTAATGGCATAGGCTAGTTTAGAAGTAGGTTTTATGCTTTCCATTCTGGGTTTGACTCTTTGCTCTCATGTTCCACTGTACCATATTGCCCACAGCTATGAGGTCATCTCAAGAGTTGGCTCTCCTGGGGCACCTGGGTGGCTCAGTGAGTTAAGCCTCTGCCATTAGCTCAGGTCATGATCTCAGGGTCCTGGGATGGAGCCCCACATCGGGCTCCCTGCTCAGCAGGGAGCCTGCTTCCTGCTCTCTCTCTGCCTGCCTACTTGTGAACTCTCTCTCTGTCAAATAAATAAAGTCTTAAAAAAAAAAAAAAAGACTTGGGTCTCCTATGTAATTCTGAGTTGCTTCAACTATTTTTCCCCAATGGATTAAAACTGATTTTTCCTTCCACTCCCCTTCACCCATAATATAGTCAATGATATTGTAATAGTGTTGTATGGTGACAGATGGTAGCTACACTTGTGGTGAGGACAGGATAATGTGTAGATATATTGAATCACTGTGTTGCACATGAGACTAATGTAACATTGTGTGTCAACTATACTCAAAAAATAATTTTAAAAAATCCCCGCTTTTTGCCAAGATAACCAGTGACAAACTTGCTGATAAATGCTAGGATCATTCCTCAACTTTTATTTTAGTTAGCATTTGATTCTCTTTCTTTAAAACCCTCTTTTCACTTGTCTTCAGAGTCCCTGTGCTCCCTCTCCTCCACCTTGCTAGCTGTCCCTCTTCGGTGTCCTTTGGAGACTGCACTTCTTCACCTCATGGTTCTGTTCTCTTGTCTTCCTATTCTACGGGGTTACCAGGTTTCACTGACCACCATGTCTTCGGTGACTATCTATGTATTGATGTATTGAGTAGCTGTGCTACTATCTAGTTTAGATAGCTTTCCCAAGATTCAGACCCATGCAGTTTATAGATTACTGAGAATAATTTGGATGTTCTCTGGGAAACTCACGTTTGACATATGCAAAAATGAATTGATAATTTCCCTAAAAATCACATTTTTTTAAAAATTTATTTGACAGACAGAGATCACAGATAGGCAGAGAGAGAGGAAGGAAAGCAGGCTCCCTGCTGAGCAGAGAGCCCGATGCGGGGCTCGATCCCAGGACCCTGGGATCATGACCTGAGCCGAAAGCAGAGGCTTTAACCCACTGAGCCACCCAGGCACCCCAAAATCACATTTCTTATTTTTGTGAAAGGAGTGTCATCCTTCTATGTGCCCTACTCACTAACTTTGGTCTTATCCTTAATCCTTTAGTACTATTACCTTCATATCTAATCAATTATGTAGTCTTATTGCAAACATCTGTTAGTTGTCTCCCAACTGTATCACTTCTCTCTATCCTCACCACTGCTACCATAATTTAGGTCTACTACTTGAAGAATCCAATTCCTAAACAAAAAATTGTGTGTTATTTTTTCCAGCCTGTCCATAATTGTAAATGCTTTCCTTGTAAACCTATGGGGGAAAGCTGCCTTTTCCATAGCAGACCTGGTATGTGGCTGAGGGAGTTGCGGTCAAAGACCCCCTGACTGGTCATACTCTTTGCTTAGAAATGCTTTTCGAAACACTTCTGTTTTCTCTATTTTTTTTTTCTTGTAGCTGACATTCACACTTTATATCTCATTTTAGAGACCATTCCTTCAGAAAACCTTTCTCTAAATCCCCAGTCTTAACTCAGAATTCCCTTCAGTATTCCCCTACATTTTTGGGTATTTCTCCCACATTACCAACTGTTACTGATTATTGTGATTGTCTTTTATATGTTCATAGCCCCCATTAAATGGGAGGTTGCATGAGATCAGAGCACATTTATCAGGTTATGGTATGTTCCCAGTGCCCAGCATAATCCTGGCAAGATAAATACATGTAGAAAGTATATTGAACACTGGACAAATGCAAAAAAAATATGATCACATGGAGTCCAGGAGATTTAGTTTCTAGCCAAAGCTTAAGGATACAGACTATAGGCATCCACTTCCATCTCATGCCTCCTCCTACCCATTATGAGTCTGAAAGTCAGATATGCAAACATTGAGTTCGCTTTTTCTTGGATTTCTGAAAAGTGAAGAAATTCCAGTCAGCTCCCTAGGTGAACCCTGAACTAATAGGGTTCTGAATGGTACTATAATTACAAAGTAGTATCTGTTTTCTTGGAAGAGACTGCAATGGTATCTTGCCTACTTCTCACTCACTTGCTCTGGGCTTGGTGGGCCACAAGTTGTCAGATGGGACTTTATGGATTTTATGTGCTTCTTCACAAATTGCAACAACAAAATTCCAAATGATACACATTGGAGAAGCCAAAGTGCAGTAATAAAATTTGACATATTCAATTGTCAAAGCAGTCCAGGAAGTTAAGTGATAGGAACAAAAGTTTGCAGAGAGGAAAATAGGTCTGGAAGTAGCATAAAAGTTTCCATATGGTTTATATTTTCATTACCAGAAGAGGCAAGTTACTGGGTTGAGAACTTATTTATAATCTATATGGAGTCTCTCCTCTACTTGGTACCAGCTTTCACTCTATCAGCTCCTCATAATCATTTGAAAAATGAACTTAACATTATATTATAAATCATTTGAAATTGTTGCTTACTGACTTTTTCTTAAGTGTATCCTGCTGAAATAGGAAAAATCTGGGTGCAGAATGCATATTCTTAAATCAGATGTTGAGTCTGAAATTCCATCTTAAACACCCATTGTCATAATACATGGGGTAAGGCCTTTCACCTGGACATTTGGCATACCATGCTTTATGCGCCTTCTGTACCCTAACTTATTTCTATTGGATAATACTGGATGCAACACTGGCCCATAGGCAGAGCCTGGAATGCTTTTCTAGGGATCCCAAAGTTAGAACTGTATGTAGCTAATGGATAAACATCGGTGTTACCCTTTCATGTTGGTTGCTCCCAGTAAACTTAAATTTCTTCACATTGCCTTCTCAGCCATGAAGTATCTCCTAAATGGGTTTGAGTGTGTGATATTTCTCTTAGATTTTATCTTAATAATTAGGATTTGCATAATTAAAAAATATGATGAAGCCTTAACAATACTTAGTTTTCTCTCCCTATATTATAGATAGGAAACTTAAATCCAGGGAGGAGAGATTATTTATTGAGAATCACAAAATTTTGGTGGTAGTTTTCTCAACGTGGTTGAAGGAGCTCTTTCTCCAGGTAATAAAACCCATCCTCATTTCTTGAAGAGTTGGATAATTTTTCTCTTAAAGAAAAAAAATATTTTTGATTTCTCCAACATCTTCTGAATTGGTGCCTGTCAGAGCAATATAAGAAAAAGATGAAAATATTAAAAAAGTCACAAAGATACAATCATCACACCTATCTGGGTTTCTCTGACTACTAGGAATTCCTGGTTATAACGTGGTATAGCAGTGGTGATAAATATTCAGCTCAGACATAGAAGAGGATAGCATCAAATTTATAGTAATAAGGCCACTAGTCAAAAACAATGAAAACCTTTGGAATCAATCTACCTCTTTTTACCTATCTATCTATCCATCCATCCATCAGGCTACCTATCTTTCTATATCTTTAATGTGTTTATGAGCTAGCAAGCAAGGAAGGAAGTCTTTGGAGTTATGAGAGATAACCAGCCACAAATTCAAGAAACCAGAAGAATATCAAGCGACTTATATAATGAGAAATCCCCTGCTAGATAGTGTGTTATAAAACTAGAGAGCACAAAGACAAAGGAGAAGATTTGAGGGAGAGAGAGAATAATTACCTTTGTAGATGAGCAAGAATTCCCATTCCCTACAAGGTCATTCTAGCTGGACCAAGAATCAAACTGAAATGAGGCAGATTAATAGGGGAAAATCAAATTTAACTTTGTATGTATGCGGAATCCACACAGACATGGAAATTCCAAAGGCAGTCAGGCAAAATGAAGTATATATGTCATCCTAAACTAAGGAGATGGGGGTACAAATCTGGGACTTCAGAGGGATAAAATGAAATTCATAAGTAATAAGAAGAAGAACAGATGTTTGATTATTAGATGTTTGCCCTGCTATGTAGATGGGGGTACTCAGAGATAATTTATCTCTGCCAATAACACTTATTCTGGGCAAGATCCCCAATTTAGAATCTTCTTTGGTTTCTCTTGATCCCATAAGATCTCTGTTGCCTTCAGCTCTAAATAATCTTTTTGCCCAAATGTTCCACCTTGGGGTGACCCACCCTTGGCAGCTATACCTTCAAAGGAGCAAAAATGACAAGTGACTTCTTACTACAATAGAAGTCAGAAAAAAAAAAAAAAAGAGTAGGAGGTACTGAGAGAACATTACTTTCACATCTGACAAATGAAAGATTTGAACAGAGGAAGTTTGAGTTCAAAGCATACACTTTCAACCACAGTGCTATTATGCTTTTATTTCAGCCAGAGTCAACCAAATATTAAGCTGACTGGTGAAGGAAAGGATGACCACTGTCATCACTGGTTCTAAGATGTTAACACTGAATTTATTCTCTTTTCTACAAAACTGACATTCTCCCACCTTCGATATTTCTGCCTGTGACATTTTCCTTCTCTGTTTCCCTTCATTTTGGCTTTTGAGAATCCGTTTACTTTTTCCTCTTTTTCACCATCTTCTTTATTTATCTCAAGACTTATTAGCAATTCTTTCTCCTTAACATCAGAGATGATCTCTGTTCTTCATGTCAACAATTACATTCCAGAATCACTTTTATGATATCATCTTTGGAAAAAATAATTCCCAGGTAGCATATTTTATATTTCTTGGGGTCCCCACTACCTGTTCTTCAAATACTTAATCTAATCATTTAACTTGCAGAGTAAGATAAAAGTATTTATACAGGGGTGCCTGGGTAGCTCAGTGGGTTAAGCCTCTGCCTTTGGCTCAGGTCATGATCTCAGGGTCATGGGAGCAAGCCCTGCGTCTGGCTTTCTGCTCTGCAGGGAGCCTGCTTCTCCCTTCCTCTCTGCCTGCCTCTCTGCCTACTTGGGATCTCTGTCAAATAAATAAATAAAATCTTTTTTAAAAAAGTATTTATACAGTTTTTGGGGGGGCTACAAATGCTTTTAAGTATGTTATCTAATCTGATCTTTATCATGACCTTGTGAACTAGATGGTATCTTTATTCCCATTTTTAGGTGAAAATTCTGACTTAGTAGAGTTAAATGATCATCCCAATTCATACAATCATTGAATTAAAACTGAAACCTAAATCACTTGAAAATTCCATACACGTTTTAATCTACCACTGAAGCCCCTCCTATTGTACCTAATTTATGTTCAAGTACTTGGTTTTTCTATGAGACAGTTACTGTATGAAGCTTGAGAATGATCTCAGAGGGTCACGTGAAGTTTGATGGCTGTTCCAGAGATTTAGAAATGAAACTAGTAAAGGTATTGCTACTTTGGCTCTCCCCCTTCTGAGTTATAAACACAACAGGCTGATTATTATAATGATACTTCATACCAATAAGAACTGAAATAGGACAATGAAATCATGATACTTAGCACTTATATAGCACTATTCATCTTCCAAGCTCTTTACAAACAGTAATTAATTAGAGGAGGGCAACAGAGAGTTCAGCTTATCTGGTGATGCACATGAA
Organism: Mustela nigripes; assembly: GCF_022355385.1. NCBI lineage: Eukaryota > Metazoa > Chordata > Mammalia > Carnivora > Mustelidae > Mustela > Mustela nigripes. The sequence continues at coordinate 57,883,614 of NC_081564.1, forward strand.
ATAAACCAACTCCTTCAGAATTAAGATCCAGGAAAAGTACCTTCTTGAGATCTAGACTGGAATGGGGGGCAGGAGGTGGGGCGGTGGTCGTGAAGGGTGAAAGGACATTTTAGAAAACCAAAAGCTCTCTTCCTTCTGAGTTATCAGTATCATCAGTCTTTGAAAACAGGCTATTGCCATTTGAATTATAAGGGAATTTCAAATAGGGCTGGAAATGGGAGCTAGTGGAGTGAAGGGAAAGACCAAGTAAGAAAACAAAACTGTATGCTGAGAATTCCACCATAATCAGATAGTTCTTAACAGTAAAAAAAAAAGGGGGGGGGCACCTAGGTGGCTTAGTTGGGTAAGTGTCTGCCTTTGGCTCAGGTCAAGATCTCAGGGTCCTATGTCTGGCTCCCTGCTCCTGCTCAGCAGGGAGTCTACTTCTCCCTCCCTCTTTTTCATCCTCCACACTGGTGCATGCTCTGTCTTCCTCAAATAAATAAAATCTCAAAAAAGAAAAAAAGGTACGAAGTACAGAAGTAATGATTTGATTTTCAAAGGAGGAAAATGTGCAGTTCATCCCACCTTTGTTTTACCTGAAGTTTCTTCCTTGAATATGTTGCTCATCAGAATGTGTCCTGGTGGCTGAATGGGCTGCTGATTACTCTTTTTTTTAAAGATAGATTTATTTATTTAGTTAGTTAGTTTGAGAGAGAGAGAGAGCGAGCACGTATACATGAGTGGGGGGAGGGGAAAAGGGAGAGAATACAAACAGACTCCCACTGAGTACTGAGCTGGAATGGGGCTCGATTCTGTGACCCATGAGAGCATGAATGAGCTGAAACCAAGAGTCAGATGATTGCCCAATGGAGCCACTCAGGTACCCCAGACTATTCCTAAGAAGAGGTATGGGTGATAGAGGGGACAAAGAAGTAAATAATAATAATAAAAGTAAGAGGTGCCTGGTGGCTCATTTGGTTAGGGCACTGCCTTTGGGTCAGGTCATGATCCTGGACTCCCAGGATCCAGTCCCACATCAGGCTCTCTGCTCAGCAGTTTGTCTCCATCTCCCTCTGACCCTCCCCCATCTGGTCCTCTATCTCTCATTCTCTCTCTCTCTCTCTCAAATAAATAAATAAAAAATCTTTTAAAAAATAACAAAAGTAAATAAATAAATAAAATAAAACTGAGCCTTGAAGATCCTCCCTTCTTTTTTCTTTGGACTCTGTTTCAAGAAGCAGCCACAAGGTCAGGTTACTGGGGCTATGATTACCAAATCATGCTCATTCCCCATTATGCTATAGGGAAATGTGAAAAATTGATATGACTGGAACCTTTTAAAAGTAAAGCCAGAGTGGCTAATGCAGAGAAAGTACCTTACTTGCCTTTGTTTGAACTGGGCCAAAATCTTTGGACTGAGCAAAATGGCATTGTTTTAAGCAATCGCTCAAGAAGTTGACAGAAGAATACGCATCCTGATGACAAGACTGAGAGCTGTGGAATTTCTGAAGATAGCATCAATAGTCAATTTTGAAAATTTTTAAAAAAAATAATAAAATACACAGTACTTAAAAATTTCCATATGGCCCACTGATTCTGAAGGGTAGCAGAATTTCCCATCCCAAAATATGCCTCTTTGTAAGGGTTCTCTTGAGCTGGCTATTAAGAAACAGCAAACATAAGGGAAGCTTTGAAAACAGCTGAGTAGAAGTTACCCTTTTCTCTGGAATATTTACATTTATAATGGAAATGTCCACTTGTAAGGGTATTTTCTGTACCAGAAAGAGAACCATGACTGAATCTGTAGAAGATCTTACCAGTGAAGAAGGCAATGACAACTCTGCATAACAACCTTACCCTTGTTTACTGACAACTCTGCATAACAACCTTACCCTTGTTTACTGTGCTTGGCCTCCTCCTTCCAACCAACATTTTTCTTTTGTTTTTAGCTTAAGAGGGTATTTAAGGCATGGCTTGGACATATCAAAGAGTTACTCAGTTTTCTTGGGTATCTGCCATGCAAAGGGGATATACGCGTTACTGAACTTCAGTTTGTTGTTCTCCTGGTAATCGGTCTTTTTTAATATGGAGGGAAGAGGAGTTCCTTAGCTAAGAACCTAGAAATGTAGAGGGAAAATTATATTTTTCTTTCCCTACAATTCTCAGATAATCCTGCTATTGATTTTTGTTGCCTCTTGTATCCTTAAAATATGTATAGAAGCAATTGATAAACTAGTATATTTAGGACATGAATGTTGTTGGTATTTTCATGTATGTTAATGAGTAAGAAGAAAGTGAAACAAAAAATTATATGTTCAAATTTCACTTATTCATTAATGGTGTCAGTAACTTCTTTGATGAATTGAATGACAGAATGACGACGTAAGCCCCTTTTTTGGGGGGGTGCTATTTACAGATACAGCATACTACACCTTGAAATTTATTCTGCACTCTTAACATTTTCTCAAATTAATTTTTTACTGCACGCAATCACAAAATAAAGCTCTTATTTTTAGTATTTGCCAATGTCTTTCACCTTGACCAATGTGAAGCTTCTAACATGACATCCCTGAATACAGAGTTGGGAAGGGATAAACTTTAGCATATTGTTATGAAGTATTTAAAACAAACACATAGATTAGATATCAATAATCTCTAAAGCATAGATAATTGTGAAATGTAGTAAAATGTTTAGAAAATTATGAGTTTGTGAATTTACTACTATGGTTTAAAATATAGTTGATTTAAGTTAAGTTTTAATAATGGTTGTGCTTAACAATGACATAGTAGGTTCACAAATTTCTAAAGATGTAACAGTTGGCTATGAAGAGTCAGTATGAGTTGATTTCTTCACACCATTGGTGATGAGACAGGTTTTTAAAACTTGGAGATAACTACTGAACAGCCCACACAAGGATGACAGGAAGAATATTCCTTTGGTAGAAAAAAAGTATGTGCAAAGAAGGAAAGACAAATAGAGTATGGAACCTATGGGCAGCAACAAACTATGTGGGGCCTACTATATGATACTTATGAGCACCAAGATAGTTTAGTGACATTTGATATATGGAAGATACTCTTTCATGAATATTTGGAGTTTAAGGATAATAGTAATTTTTAAAAAGTTGCACCTATAATATAAAAAATACATGATGACAAATAACACTATGATACAAGATTCAAGCCTACATTGATTATTTTGCAAAGAATAGCATGGCCACTTCAACTACATGACTCATTTTAACACAATCTGAAATGGAGACTATCTTCTATTTATATCTGGGGAGGGTACAGATTTTAGATGTGTTGATTTTACTGCTTTCAACTCTAGTGAATGGGTGGGTAGGGAATCACACATGATGTAGTTATATGGTACAGTAACTGGTATTCTAAGTCTGATAGAGAGGATCAATAGTTCTCCTGAGGGAAGGACTCTAACTGAAAATCCAGAAGAAAAATCTCCTACAGATAAATGGTGATTCCAGAACACAGTAGGAATCCTAGGGTAGGAAAAGGAAGGGAAGACATAATGATTCATGCCAGTGATTTCATTCTTTGTAATCGTATGTAGTTTCAAAAACTGGGGGTAATTGAAAGTTTTGCAAAAGTTTAAAAAACACACATATGCATATGCATGTTTAAATATTTAAATGCTATATACATATCCACAGTATACTAAAATTTATATTAAGAAAATTCCATTGAATGATTACCTAAACCCTATTCCAAATATTGGTCTCCCTTTTTTTATCCTTCCACTTTTGATGTTAGAATGCTTTCACAGACTCTCTTGAAGATGGCAGTGGCTCTGTGACCCAGTTCGGTTCATAGGCATAAACAGTTGCCTGTTAGAATAAGAGGCATCTGGAAAGCATTTTTCTGATAAAAAGGGACATATGGAGTTTGTATGGACTTTCCTTTTACCTTCTTTCTCCTGTCAATACAAACTTGATGCCTGGACACTAAAGAAAATCATGTTATAATAATGGGTAATGAATATAAGAGAAGTGTCAAGGTAAAACCAACTGACCATGAGTTACCAAACCAGTACCAACAACCACCTCCTTCTCAATTTTCTATAGTGTGAGATAAACAAATCAACATCATTTGGGCCATTATGAAAAGAGATTTCTGTTCCTTGAGGATAATCCAGATATCAGTACAGCACTATTCCTTTCTCTAACAATTAGAATTTAGGATTAAACCATATGATAGATGACAGACTAATCAGCTATTGACAGCTTATAGCACATATCAGCATTAACTTCTTTGCTAACTCTTCCCTCCATGGTTTTTTTTAGCCCAGATTATTTGTTGTAAGTAGAGGAAAAAAAAATACTTAGATTAGCTCCCATGGAAAGGAGATTTTCTGAGTCAACCAGTCTATCATTGAACCCAGAATAGGTAAGTTCAACCAGAATTCACTAAGGTTTGGAATCAAGAAGCTTCTTTCCCCATCATCATCATCATCATTTCCTCATCATCATCCATTTCTGCTTCTCTCTAAATGCCTGCTTCATTTCCCTTTCTCTCGTTCTGCAAACTTTCTTTCATCTGCCTCTTAATTCACTTCAATTAAAACACAACAAACCAAATAGATGAAAAAGTGGATATCTCAAGTGCCACCTTAATATCAAAGCCAAATATTATAACATTAGCTTATAAATAAATTCCTCAGTGTCTTAGTTTGCTAGGGCCACTGTAACAAAATACCACAGACTGGGGGGCATAAATAACAGACAATAATTTTTCTCACAGTTCTAAAGGTTGGAAGTCCAAGATCAACATTTAAGCAAGGATTTTTTTTTTTTTTTTTTTTTTTTTCCCCTGAAGACTTTCTCCTTAGTTTGTAAATTGCTGCCTTCTCTCTGTGTCCTCTTTCCTTTGGGCACACATATTCCTGATACCTATTTTTAATGTCCAAATTTTCTTGTCTTTATAAAGACAACAGTTACATTGGATCAGAGCTCACCCTAACAGACTCATTTTAATTTAGTCACCTCTTCAAAGGCCATATTTCTAAATAGAGTCACGTTCTAAATTGCTGGGATTAGAACTTCAACATGTAAATTCTAGGAGAATACAATTCAGCTCATAATACCCAGTTTTAGCTATGTCTTCTTCTGGCTGAATGGCCTACTCTATGACTTAGGTTGGAAGAGATGTGCATAATAGACAGCAAAGAAGGGAAAACAAGAAAGCATTCAGGTAACAATGAAAGAATTAGCAACAATTTCACCCATGCTTCCTTCCATATAAAAATTGCTACTCCAGACAGAGGGGTAAATCAAACTATTAATTAGTTGGTTATTTGGAGAAGATGGATAAATTCAGCTGGCACATTCAAGATTATATTAACTATCCAATATGTGACATGGACAATAAGTATTGTAGCATTTTAGGGGAGGAAATGATTTTGTTCAGCCAAATTTATAGATAATTTATTAACGATATCTTATAGAGAAATATCATAGAATGGGGTTGACCTAGAAGAATGATTATTAACTCAGCAAGTGACTAAGAAGGAGAAGGCTCTTGAGAGGTCTGGAAAAGCATCAGTGAAGGCAAGAGAAAACAACAATAACAAAAAAAGAATGGCTTTTTCCAGGAATTGCGAGTATATTTTTAACACAAGAGGATTTGTACAGAGAGGAGTGACAACCCAGGTTTGCAAGATAGCATGGGATAACATTGTTGGGACTTTAGATATCATTGTAACATGTGTCTGCTCCTGAGGCCTTCCTTGCAAGAGTTAAGCTGAACACTTTTCTGTCGGAATTTTATGATGTCTCCGAGTTGGCCATCTAAGCTCTCCTCCTGAATTAATACAGGGTTTGGGGTGACCTGGAAGGTCAACTCTTAAGATAATTAGTACCAAAGAGCTGCACTCTTGCCATGCTGCCATTTCAGCCTTCTCACAATCTAGCAATTTTTCATGATAAATTGAATCTAATAACATATTTTTTGCAGCCAAGATACATGGTGGATCATTGTCTTGTCACTTTGATAAAATGTTTGGTTTTTTTCCCTCCTGTCCAGACTTCATGATAAAGCAGGTGAAAAATCTACAGTTATGTCAAACCAAACACAAATATAACAATTTCCTGAAACATGGACCTGAAAAAAATCATTAATTCTCTGAGAAAAATAATCCACAGATATTACCTGTGTTTTATAATTTAAAATTCATTCAGTTTGTATAATTTAGATTTTAGGGTTCCTTAAAGATGGACGACTGGAGTTGTGAAAAGATGTAAATGAGAGGCAACATTGTCTACTCATGGTGTCTATTCAAGTGTGTCAAATGAAGACTTCTGATATTTTCAACTAAATCTATACCCTATATAAGTATAGGCTTCTTGTGCTCCCACAGAAAGGTTTGTAAAGCGAAGTGGATCACAACTTAGGGTTTGCAATTCAACAAATGGGGTAAGTCCTGGCTCTGTCAATTAACTCATGTAATCAGAGTTTAGTCATCTGGCCTTACCACACCCAGTTTCTGTACCTGTATGTGTAAAATGCAGAATCTAATGGTGCTGAGAATATGAAATAAACATAATGCATGAAAAGAGCATGGCACAGTGCCTGACACATAGTAAGTGCTCACAAATTTACATATTTATAAAACGTCTCAGGATTCAAGACACCCAGTTTAAAATGGACATTAACTTTTTTTTTTTTTTTTAATTGCACATAGTGAGAATTTTTCATTTTTCCCTCGGAACATGAATACTTTGAAATCATTAAAAAACCAAACCAAACAAAAACAAAACCCACAACAACATAAAAACCCAAACTCTCCCTGACGCCACTTCCGCTGTGCCTCCTGCCAGCGCTCCATTTCCGGTGTGGCATTTCCGGCGCCCGGCTTCTCAGGCGGGAAGGCTGTAGCTGAGGCCAGAGCTCCTGCGAACCTTGAGCGGGCGGTCCTGTCAGCCCGCGCTCCGAGTGTGGTTGTACCAGTCTGTTAACAGGTGTTCTGAATCAGGAAGGCCGTTGTGCCTCCTGGAGTGCTGTTTTGGACTGGCGCCTGTCTCATTTTCTTGGGCTCCTCCTCGCTGGCATCTGTAGCCGCGAAGGTGGGTCTGCCGGCTGCGCGGCTTGGGTCCGGGTCTTGGCATCCTGGCGTTTTTGCGGGGATTTTACCACCTGTGCTTTGCCAAATATGCACGCAGCGGCTAGCGAGGACACTCCTCCGATGCCATTCCAGACTTTGATGCTGAGCTCCCGCTTCAGCTCCCGGGAAAGGAATCACAGATGCCAGAAACCGGCTTTAAGACAAGGAGCAGAAACTATAGGTAAGCGTTAAGGAATTCTGCAGTTTGCATCTGTTTGACAGAACAATAGCCAGAGTTTGTGGGTCCATCCTCGAGATGTTAACTGAGTTTACAAATGAGGTAATTAGAGCGCCTGGGTGGCTCAGTTGGTTAAGCAACTACCTTTGGCTCAGGTCATGGTCCCAGAGCCCTGGAATCTAGTCCTACATCCGGCTCCCAGCTCCATGGGGAGTCTGCTTCTCCCTCTGACCTCCCCTCTCGTGCTCTCTCTCACTCTGTCTCTCTCTCAAAATAAACAAATAAATATTTTTTAAAAATGAGGTAATTAGGACAGGGTCTCTCTCTGTCTCTCTCTCTCTTTCTCTTTTTTTTTTTTTTTAAATCTTCTGACCCTGACTAAAGCCCCCGATGTTTTTCTATATGGCAATGTATCATGGAAGAATAGCACTGTTAATCGTATGAGAAAGTGGGAGATTATTCTGTGGGGAAAATGTTGCTATCTTTTTAGAGTCGGGCGTTTCTTTCAAATAGTCATCAATGACGATTTGTTCTTGTGGCAGATGGAAGAATGCGGTATGTCAGATTTATATTACTAATTTATTTTTAAAATATCTAGGTATTTTGTCCCCTACACTCCTAACTCTGTGTTCTGGTGGAAGACCTTGCAATCAAATACCAGTGTGGGCACATTTGTAATAATTTTTGTGTTATTAACAGCAGCCAGGAAATTTTAAACCCTCAGAGGAAGTTTTCAAAATGTAAACACTTTCTTTGTTCATCACTCCTTGACCAGCTCTGCTCTGGTTCACCAGTAGATTGGCCAATATTTAATTTGAGTTATTCTGTCTTTTGTAGATTTAGATGTTCTGTATATCGTGCCTTAAGGACTGAACATTTGGCTGCTTTCTAAGGAGAAATGTAGATAAGTGGTTATTACTTAGAGTTTATATCCCCCATGTTGGCATCTATGATGTCATCTTGCTGAACATTACAAGACTAAGGCCGGATCCCTACAGGACTGGACTGCCTTCATTTGATTCTGTTTTCTACCTTGCAAAAAGTGACATATTCAAAAGAAGTTAAAATGTCAAAAATCTAAAACAACAACAACAAAAAATAAAACAACAATAACAGCAACACAAGACAAAGCAAAAATACCCCAAAATAAAACAAACAAAAACCATCGTTTATTGTAAAATAAAACACAGATACAAAACAAAATATAATAAACCCTCAAAATGTCACTTAGCGTACTGTAATAAGGTAAACCCTTTTCTGGTAAGAATTACAATCTTGCCCGCTACCCCAGAAATACCTGCCATGTGTGTGTTTCCAACTTCAGTGCCCTCACTCCTTCATGAGTAATTATTGGCTTGACATTTATAGTAATATTTTCCTTACATTGTTCATAGTTTTACAACCCAAATGTCCACTAGCAGACACTGTAGTTTGTCTTCCACATTAAAAAAAAAATTTTTAGTAGTTCTTAAAAAATTTTTTTTATTTATTTTTTAAAGATTATTTATTTATTTGACAGAGTGAGAGAGATCACAAGTAGACAGAGAGGCCTGCAGAGAAAGAGGAGGGAGCAGACTCCCTGCCGAGCAGAGAGAGCCTGATGCAGGACTCAATCCCAGGATCCTGAGATCATGACCTGGCAGAGGCTTAACCCACTGAACCACCCAGGTGCACTTTAGTAGTTTTTTTAAAAATAAAGTTTCTTGTTTTATATTAATTTCCCCACTATCCCTTTCATTTGCGGAATAACCGGGATCGTGGCCCTGTAGTTTCCCCAGTTAAAATATCACCAATTACACACAAATGGTACAGTTCAAACAAGTTCAGTGAGTTCTCTGTAGTTGGTGCACATTGGCAGCTAGATTCAGATATTAGGTCAGACAGTAATTCAATCCCTTTAGCAAAACTGTGGGAAGTGCTTGGCAAGACTATGAAGTACTTGGTGTTTTTTTGTCTGTTTTTGTGATGTTACCAACCATTGATGATTAATTCTAATAATTAGTTATTAAGTAAGGGTTGCAAAAATGGTAATATAATTTAATCATATATATTTTTGTTTATAAGTTGTGATACTTCTATAAAGAGGCAAGTCCCATATTAATTGGTTACTCAGTGCTGCAAGATTATAGAGGAAATGCAGGGGAGCAGGTTTATTATTTCCTGTTGTTTACCAGTTTCTAAGACAATGATTGCTTTCAGATCATATGAAGTTGACCAATTTTTAAAATACAATTATGAAATCATGGATTTAAACATATTTGATGGATTTTATCCCACTGAGAATGTTGTAATTATTGGAATATACTTTGTACTCTATTTGGCCAGTTCAGCCTCTTCAGGTGGTATCTGGGTTCTTTTGATACGAACTTTGTTGTGTTTGATGATTTACTTAATATTTAGTATTACAAGGTATATAAAACTCATCTGGTACATTTGCTACCCCAGACTAGGAATCAGCTATTTTAGCAATCCCTGATAATTTCTTTTAGTGAGAAATGTTATTTCAAGACCACAATATGGACAGTATGGGTGTTCATTTCTAATGGACAGATAAACACGCACACACACACAAAATATAAAATAAACTGCATTATGGATTCATATCAATGTTTGAAATTAAAATTTCAGATTACAGAACTCATTATATAATATCTGTCTCCGTTTTCCACTCAGGGAAGAAAGGATTCTTCCTCACAAGGAATTCTCCTTCTCAATGACAGAGGAATTAGAATTAATATGTTTCAGAATTACTGTTTTTTTGTGTGTGTGACATATTCCAGATACAAGAGTCTCAGAATAACAATAGTAACACCACCAATATTATTACAGGAGCCATTAAAATTATTTTTGAATATGCACTCTTCATTCTCATTTTTTTCTAATAGTTACACTTTATCCTATCAGAATTTATAGACATTAGACCTGTGCTCTCTCCTCCTTAGACAATAATTACTTTTAGTTCTACAAACCCATGTCAGTCTCTCTAGTTATTTTGGTTGTCTAACACTCATTCTTCTGTAGATTCCTTAGAATGTGCTCATGGGGCAATATATCTTTTGTTCCTGCATGCTGATAATGGTGCCTTTTACTTTTTTTTTTTAATTTTTTATTTTTTATAAACATATATTTTTATCCCCAGGGGTACAGGTCTGTGAATCACCAGGTTTACACACTTCACAGCACTCACCAAAGCACATACCCTCCCCAATGTCCATAATCCCACCCCCCTTCTCCCCAACCCCCCCCCCCCCAGAAACCCTCAGTTTTTTTTGTGAGATTAAGAGTGCCTTTTACTTTTGAGAGTCAGTTTTTCTAGGTATAAAATCTTTGGCTCATGCTTTATTTTCTCATGACTTAAATATGTTATTTTATTTTCTTGTGGAATAAATAATTATTACAAAATATGCTAATAATAATCTATTTATTTTCCTTATAAATTGCATGTTCTTTTTTTTTCCAGATGCCCCCCACTTATTTATTCATATATTTAACTTAAAATATAGTACTTCTAGTAGAATGTTTTGGTGTCTAGGTTGATATAATTAGATACATGGTATACTCTGTTAATATGTGATTTCAAATATATATCTATCTACACATAGATATTAGTATTTTGTTCCCTTTATTATATTTTCTCAGCTTGTGTTTCCTATTATGGTTGAATATTGAGCAGTGTGAGGTTAGGAGCGCTCCACACAGTTGAAAATGCAAATACAACTTTTGACTCCTCAAAAACTTTACTTACCTTCTACTGTTGACTGGAGCCTTGCTGATAACATAAGCAGTTGTTTAACATGTATTTTGAATGTTATATATACATGTTGCATATTTTATCCTTACTCTAAGTTAGGTTAAAGAAAAGAACCTGAAAAAAATCACAAGAGAAAATAGTTAAAACATTGTACTGTATTGAAAAGAAATCTGCTTATAAGTGGACCCACACAGTTTGAACCCATGATATTCAAGTAACTGTATGTGCTCAGTCTTCTTTCTCAATATTAAGGAGTATTCGGCTGAATACCTTTTATCACATCTTCATTTAAAAAATTAATTTTACTGCACAATAGGATGATCTGGGACATATGTATAGATCCTTTAATAGCCACCACAATCAGTATTTAGGTACTGGATGCTGTGATGTCGCAGAATACCTTTGTGCTGCTGTTTTGTAGGTAAACACTCTTCCTAACCCCAGTCCTTGGCTATCCTGATTTGTTCTCATCGATTTTCCCCCAGAATGTGATTCGATGAAATCATACAGCATGCAACTCACTGATACTGGTTTCCTTCATTCAGTATAATGCCTTTGAGATCCTTTCAAGGTCTAGGCATTCTTGTGTATGTGCATGTGTGTGTACATGTGTGTGTGTGTGTGTATGTGTGTGTATGTATGAGTGTATATATGTGTATATATGAATAGATTACAGGAGTTTTTCTATGATGATGATCATGTCATCTGTGAAGAAGGACATTTTTTGTCTCCCTATCTATTCTGTCATCTTTTTAAATTTCTTTTTCTTTCCTTATTGCCCTGGATAGGCTTTCCATGGAAATTAGAATAGGAACAGTTCAAGTTGACATCTTTACTTTGACCTCAGTCTTTTACCTTGAGTATGAAGTAATGTTAGGTATAGATTTTTGTAGGTTATACCATTTGTTTAGTTAAGAAGTTCCCTTCCATCCTAGTTGGGAGTGTTTGTCATGGTTTGATGTTAAATTTTATAAATTGCTTCAGTTAATATAATCATCTAGTTTTTCCTTTTAGTCCTTTATTGTGTTGGATTTCACCTACTGATTTTTTTTCACCTACTGATTTTTTGAATGTTCACTCAGACTCATATTCATAAGATAAAACCCAATTGATTGAAGAGTATTATTATTTTATATATCACTGGGTGCAATTTACTAATTTTTTGAGAATTTATATATGTATACTCAAGGGGGATAGTGGTCTACAGCATCAAAAAATTTTTTTTAATAATCTATAGCTTATTCCTGATGGCCTTGTGTATGTTTAGAGATAAATCCTTATGTGTACCACTCAGAAGGGAACCCAGGTCATTAAAGCACTTTGAAGTATTACAGTATTGAAATCTCTATTGTCCCCAGTCCTCCAGATACTTTCAGCAGCCTGGGATCACCTTTTTTAGTCAATTGGCCAGAGAGATGGGCTTACAGTTTCCCAACTGTGTTTGCAGTAAGACTCAAGAACTATCACATTTCATGGGAGTTCTTAAGGGCCCAAGTCAGTCAAAGCTTTTTTTAAAATTTACAGTACAAAACAAATGACAAAGATAAATGCAGAGTGGCTGGTGGTTGTACAAAATCACTCATTTTACTAATGTGGAAGAGTAAGGAAGGGAAGATTAATTCAAATCCACTTTGATTAACTATTTGGCCAAGGCTGAATTAAACTCTCCTACACTTGCTTCTCCAAGTGTCTACTTCATTAGACCACTGCACATAAGTCTTCAGTAATCTTTTAGTCATACACAATTTATAGGACAAGTCTAAGTTTTCAGGAATAACACAAAAAGCATGAAATAGAAAACTATAAAATTTCCATATTCCTTATTTTCTGCATGTATGACAAGAATGTTTCAAGAGATAATCTATCAAAACCATTAGAGGCTCCTTAAGTGTGTTGTGCATCCATGCTAATTATAGAGCTTATAATACTCCCCAGTAAATGTGTAATGTAGCAATAATTTTTATTAAAATACTCCTTTCTCTCTCTCTTCTCTTGCTCTCTACCTTTTGTGAGAGCTGGAGATTTTAGAAAGCATAAACACTTAATCCTGAATCTTGATATAGCAAAAAATAAGAGACATGGGATTCTGGGAGTGCATTAAAGCTTGTCAGCATAAACACTGAAATGGCATGGGAAAACTGTTAAAAGAGTAGGGTTTCACTCTTGATTCTGATTATTTATTTATTTATTTATTTATTTATTTATTTTTGGTCACTCTGGTCAAGTCATTTTATTGAAACTGTTTCACTATCTTTTAACTAGAGATAACAATCCTTGTAACAACATACCTTTCAGTATAAAATAATGGATATAAATAACTCTTCAGATAAGTATAAAAGACATTTGGAATTTATGTGGAAATGATTAAGGATTAAATTACAGTGATTATTCACAATAGCATCAACAAAAGAAGGACATATTAAACTTGATTTGCCTATAGTGACCAGTTCCTTCAACCTTAAGCCTTGTTTTTAGGTTTAATCCCACACTATCCACTTAGTGACTATGTATATATATATATGTGTGTGTGTGTGTGTGTATGTATATACATATATATATACAGATAGATAGATAGATTGATCCACTTAATGACTCTGTATATCTACTATTTTCCGAAGGAGAACTATCTCTCCCATACAATTTACTGGCAGTAGATTTCTATGTAAGAATGAAAGGAATCATGCATAAGGTAAGGTAAAGGAGAATGCTCATACATACTACCTTTTTTCTTTGGAATGCCCGCCCTTTTTCATTATCAAATTTCGGTTCCTCCTTCAAAATAGATCTCACATTCCACCCATTTTTTTAAAAAGAAATCCAAGTTCATTGTTTCAGTTTGACTGCTTTTATGGACTCCTCATTATTGTTCATAATATCCCTTGCTAAAAATTGTCAGTTGTCTTTGATTTTTCAGACCCTACCCATATTGCAAACATGTAGCATTTTTAATTCTCAATGACTCAGCACATAGCCCTCTTCCTGGTTTGGAAGTCCCTCCATCTCTCTGTCTACTTGGAAAATTTCTGTTTATCTCTTAAGTCTTCTGTGTTTCTGTGAATCCTCCTCAGACTTATCTCAGCCAACTGTGTGACTTTATCCTCCTGCCATTAGTAATATTCCTCAATTATATGTTCCTCCAGCACAGGAAATATACCTTTTCATCATATTCATGCCTTTAGCTTATTAAATATGCCTTTACAATGAACAGTTCATTTTATGAGACCAGTGCTCTAACCCCTTAGCTATGGAGCCAAACAGTTCATTTAAAGCTGATGCCACATAGCAGGTAATGAGTGTATATATTTAATTGCTTTATTAGAAAGAATGGATATACAATAATCTGTATGTATTTAAAGTATATACATCAGTGAATTCTGATGTATGTATACTCCTGTGAAACCATAACAACAAGCCAGATCAACACCATATTCATCAAATAAATATTTGTCTAATGAAAAATATGGTTTAGCCTTAAAAATCGTAACATTTATTCCTACATAAAACCAAATTCAGAAATAAATATGCTGAGTATATACCCCATGCCAGTCACTGCAGATTGAGGGTATGCAAACATAAATAGTGGCTATCTGCGCTTTTAACAGACTTGGTCTCTGGTTCTGATTCTAGAGTAGAAATGAATTTTTATATTCACCAAATATTGTCCATTGCCTGTCAAATCTTCTCTGTGTATGTGGTTGAGAACAGATGGAAGGCTATCCTTAGAAGCAGTTCATAGAATAAAGGCCTGGAGATCACAGAGACCCTGAAGAGTGAGGATGAAGAGTAGCAGGAGGTTTGAATACAGTCATTGTCAGGTGACAGAAATGAGGCCAGGAGTAGAACCAAGTTTAGAGCTGAAGTCAGGATGAAGTAATATGTGGAAGATGGATCAATAATAGAAAAATTATTGGAAGAACCAAAAGAATAGAATAAAAAAAAGATGTATATAATGGAATTGAATGAAAAACTTGTGAAGTTAAGTCCACAAATACTGGTCAAGAGATAGTATGCACTTTTTGTATATAGACTTCCATACATTTCTGGGTCAAGCCTTGGGTAGAAAAGATTCCACAAGGCTTTATAGAAACATCTACATGATTTGGATGCCCCATATTTATAGTTAGCTGATTATGATTTCAACCTACAATTTTCCCTATTCTATTAGAATGTATCCAGACTTTCAACTTAAAATTAAGTGTAACCCAGAACACATATAGAACTTTATACTCTATGCCTCCATTCAACTGGTTGGTCTCCTCCAACTCTATTTACCTGTCTAAGCTCCATGATATTTTAATTGCATTCTCAGATTGCTCTCTCATAATGTTCTCCCTCTTCTGGTTACATTTCTTACTGTTTATTTCTTAATGCTCTCCTAGTTATTAAAGTGTAACACTGGTCTGAACCCTCTCTTGATGCCTTCTACAAATTATCTAACCATCATTTTCCTCTGTCCTCTTTTTGTCTACACCTGGCATTGAGTATTTGGGCCATACATTTTGTCTCTTCATTTTCACCTTTTCATTCCAAAGGCTGTTTATCTTGAACCGTCTTGCACTCGTTTCAGTTGGATTCATGTGTATTAATTCCCTTCTACAACAGGATTTATGAGCGCCTAAAGTACAGAAAAAACATCTCAGTGGTTCTCACATAATAGTAAGACTAGGTGTTTATGGAGTCCTTATTAATTACAGATATTTGCAGTCTCCTATTCTTCTACACCTGGGTTGATAATGGGTTAGTGATGGGCTTCAAGGTTTCTCATGGCTTCCCAACAAGGAATTCTTTCCCTCCTGAGAGAGGTGAATCATTGAGGGCAGTGGGCAAGGAACGCAAGTTTAAAGCAAGGTGGATGGACCTTGAGTGAAAACAGGAAGATTTAGGATACCTGTAGAAAGACAAGTCAGCATTATATAGAGACGAATTAATACTTTGGGATTAAACTGTCTGTGAAGGATAGAAGCATGGCAGACTAAAAATAGGCACGGAGTAATTCAGAAGCTAATCAGCCTCTGTCACAGATAAAATTAATAAGTAAAAAAGTTTTAACAAGACATTAGCCGTCTGAACAGCCCAGAAGGCCTGGGGAGGGAGATGAGAATATTATGGCTGCAGCATTAACATCACTGTTATTAGGTTGGTGATGATTAACAGGACGTGGTCCCACAGGGAGCAAGGTGAGCCTTCATAGGACAGCACTATGTCAGGAGATGATGGTCTCAAATTGGATAGCAAAGGTGAACTGTCTTTCAGGAGGAACATCAGGCCCAAGGACACAAAAATGAGGCTGGACCAGCCTGGGCAGTAGTTAGAGTTATACCAGGAAGGAAATACAAGTAATGTAAAATTAAAGTTAGGGATAAATTTATGATAAATAGCCACATCTGTTAGTCTTTGCTTTCCATTCCATTCATATTTTGGGAATATGAATTCTTTTGGGTCCACTCCATTCAGATTTTATGATAATGAATAAATAGAATCTGTGAAGCAGAAAACCAAGGACTTTCATAACTCCTTAACCCAGGTAACCACAGGAATGTTTTCCGTCATTTGTTATCAGGAGAAATTGATTAAAAACTCCTTACAGATAGAGTCTAGTGTTAGGTACCATGGGAAGTGAAAGCCTTAAGCCTAGTTTTCAGAGGAGCTGACAATGTAGGAGAAGAGGAAACACTGCAGATGAAAAGCACTGATAAATAAATATATAACCGGTGACAGCCAAATAGAACTGTAATGCTACAGTCTTTTGGAACGAATATGTGTATATCTAAAGTGTGATGATATGTTGTGTGGAAAACTTTTGCATAGATGAGGATTTTGAATTATCAAGGGAGGGGATATAGTTTGGTGGGAAGGGAATGGTAAATTCAAAGACTGGATAAAAGACTGAAAGTTCAGAGGAATTATGCTGATTGATAAAATGTCTGTATTTAAGATTTTATTTATTTATTTAATATTGTATTTATTTATTTAAGATTTTATTTATTTGGCAGAGAGAGAGATCACAGTAGGCAGAGAGGCAGGCAGAGAGAGAGGGGAAAGCAGGCTCTCCACTGAACAGGGAGTCTGACATGGGGCTTGATCTCAGGACCTTGAGAACATGACCCACGCTGAAGGCAGAGGCTTAACCCAGTGAACACCCAGGTGCCCCAAAATGTGTATGCATTTAATCAGACATTGCCTTGTGCTTTGTAAAGTTGAATGTATGCTCTTAGAAACAAATACTGTATTATTATATCAGGTTTCCATAACTTGTCTTAAAAAGTCTTTCTGATGTAATATCTATTTTACCATGAGCATAAACCCTCTGAACTTATAGAAAGATTTTTTAATACAAATTACAGAAACCTATTTAAAATTGACTTAAAGTATAAGGAATAGTACATTCTTACATAACACATTTAGGAAGTGGAGAATCTTACGATCTCATGAAGTCAGGACTCCAGCTCTGCTTCTCTGATTCAACAATGCCCCATTCTGTGCATTCACTTAGTTTTCTTTCATGCTTTCAAAGCTTCTGCTTCCCAGTTATCTCTTAAGATAAAGGAAATATATCCTTAGAAGTACCCAGAAACTTTAGTTTTTAGAGAGTAAATGGTTCACATGTCCATTTCTATACCAAAAAAATATCATAGAGATAATGTTACTATGCTGTACTTGGACAAATAGGAGTCTGCTCCTGGAGCTGAGGTGAGATCAACAACTCCTCAATCAACTTAAGTAATAGTGGGAAAAGGAAAAGATTCCCAAATGTCTTCAGGTTTCTGATAGGAAGCATGAATGAGGGATAGCGTACTGGTGGGCAGTCAACTGTGACCATTACAGTATCTGGAGTCAACGATCAGATTCCATCAAATAGATTCCCATTTTAGTTTCTTATAGGGAGAAAGAACACTGAATAAGAAGTAAGGAGACCTTGAGGTCTAACCTTGTAATAAACTAAAAAATTGTGTTTTATCTGTGCCTTATGTTTTTAATTATGTATTTTTGTATTTATTTATATTTAAGAGAGAGCTTGTGAAAGAGCAAATGTGTACGAGCGGGGGTGGGGCAGAAGAGAGAGAGGAAGAAGCAGACTCTGCACTGAGTAGGGAGCCCAACATGGGGCTAGATCCCAGGATCCTGAGATCGTGATGCAAGACTAAGGCAGACACTTAACTGAGCCACCTAGGCACCCTTATTTCTCATCTCTTAAACAGGAATAATTTTGGTAGCGGGTAAGTCTTTGGGTAGTTATGAAGGTAAAGTTGATAAAGTGTGAGGAGCACTTTAAAGTCAGTTCAGTCTGTGAGCTCTGTTCTTACGGCCTCTTTGTGCTCTTTCATTCTTATGTGCTTTTAGAGTGCCTGGATGGTCTTTCAGACAGTGAGGAAATTGATTGCAATTATACTTATCTGCTTTTGTCCTTTACTTGCCATCTTTTTATATAAACTTTTGGTGTCTAAATCACTCCATCTTCATTGGGAGATTGTTGTTTCTGGAAAACTGCAGTATGTGTTTGTAACCATGTAAACATCTTTTTTTTGTGTGACATTTACAGTTGTTTACATGTGTTACTCTGTCAAAGCAACAAAGAAAATACTGATGATGAAAGAAATACAGGCACCTCAATAGTGAATAAACAAATAATTCAATTAAAAATGGGCACAAGACATGAACAGACATTTGTCCAAAGAAGACATACAGATGGCCACATGAAAAGATGCTCAATATCACTCACTGTCAGGGAAATGCAAATCAAAACTGCAATGAGATACTACCTCACACCTGTCAAAGAGACCAAAATAGAAAACACAAAAAAGAAATGTTGGCGAGGATATGGAGAAAAAGAAACCCTTATGCAGCATTGTTGGGAATGCAAGCTGGTGAAGCTACTTATGGAAAACAGTATGGAGGTTTGTCATAAAGGAATAAAACTATCCTGTGATCCAGTAATCCCAATACTGGGTATTTACCCCCCAAAATACAAAAACACTAACTCAGAGGGATACATGAATCTCTGTTTGTTGAAACATTATTTATTATAGCCATATTATGGAAGCAACCCAAGTGTCCACTAAGAGATGAATGGATAAAGAAGATATGATATATATGTACAATGGAATGTTATTCAGCCATAAATAAGAATGAAATCTTGCCATTTGCAACAACATGGAGCTAGAGAGTATATGCCTAAGTGAAGTAAGTCAGAAAATGAGAAATAACATGTGATTTCTCTTATATGGGGAATTTAAGAAACAAAACAAATAAGCAAAGGAAAAAGATAGAGATTAAGAAACAGACTCTTAAATATAGAGAATAAACTGATGAATTACCAGAGGGCAGGTGGGTGAGGGGGGGAATGGGTGAAATAGGTGATGGGGGATTAAAGAATGAGCACTGAGTGATACATGGAATTGTCGAATCAGTCTTATTTTACACCTGAAACTAAAGCACTGTGTTTTTACTAAAATTTAAAAAAAAAACAAAAACAAAAATAACTTAAAAAAACATATGAGCCCAGGAGATTTCATTATTTACTTTACTCTTGGAAAATTTACCATTGTAGAATTTGCTGGTATAGGGCAAATGGGCTTTTAAGGGTCTGGTTTTCTAAACCCCAATGGAAGAGAAAATAGCCAACTTTGCATCTTCAAAGAAGAAATATGTTTTATTTAGATTATTTATAGGATGTACAGAGATAACCCATGCTAAGTAGAACAGGTACATGTACTACAGGATGGTATTTGTATCCTGGGTTTTAACTCTCCTGTTAT
This sequence comes from Mustela nigripes, assembly GCF_022355385.1. Classification (NCBI taxonomy): domain Eukaryota; kingdom Metazoa; phylum Chordata; class Mammalia; order Carnivora; family Mustelidae; genus Mustela; species Mustela nigripes. The sequence goes on from NC_081564.1 coordinate 57,903,398, forward strand.
AATTTCAACATATTTACATAATTTTAGGTTCTTAGTTTAATGCTGTTCTCCATCTACACCTATAGAAACATATTCAGTCTCTTGATAAAATTGAGCTTTGATACTCAAAAATATGAGCAAAGGATTGGATTTTCTACGTGATGGAAAGAGGAAATTGCATTATGTGGCCTTTTTTGGCAATTCTACTTTACTTTTGTGTTTGATTGTTTTGAGTTTCTTAAGGCAGTTTAGAACAATTTAATGTTCCTAGGAGAATATATTTTGGGACAGTTTCACTCATTTTATGCTTAATTCAGTATGCCAGACTCACCTTTCCAGGAAAGGTGAATATTATCCTCTATAAAATATACCCGAAGAAATAGGTTGCAGATTGGACTTTGTACAACTTTGGGAAGGTAAAACATATAATCTATCCTTTGCAAAGGGACAGGATATGATAAATGGCTGTAACTTCTGATCTTGAATACAAGATCTTGATACAGAGAGTTTGTGTCTGTTGAGGTAGGGATCTCTTCTTTGCATCAGTGTATTAGTTGAGTAATTGAGATTGTTGATAAACAGCAAGCAGTTGTTTAATTAAGCCTTATTTCAGGTATAAAAGAAAAAGAAAAATGATACCCAAATAACGGTTCTTTTAAAAAGTATTGATGATGCCTAGAGGGGAAAAAAAAGCAAATTAAGTAAAATTAATAATTAAGAGAACTACTTGACACTAAATGTAAACTGATAAAGGGTGGATTAATCTGTTCCCTTCTCAAGTGATTTTGTTTTGCATCCCATGGACAGGATGCTTTAAAGGTATGAATAAAGGAGAACTCTCCATTTAAATAAGCACTTTCAGTTTCTTTGGGAATTGAATACTTACTCCAATAATTCTAGATCATTCAAGACATTTCTAGAACTTCTTATTATACCTTTCCACTATAGCCAATTTATAAACTAGAAAGTAACTAGTACATATGTGGGTATCATTAAATTATAAACATATTCCCCTTATGTATTTTATCCAGTATATGCAAATGAAATTCTTTTCTTTTTCCCTGAAGTTTTATACCAGATTCAGGATATGTTTAGCTGCAGGAGAGTTTTCCTTATTAAAAATTCAAGTATCCTCAATTTAAAGATTATTCTTAACCTTATTTTGGTTCAGGCTTGTACAAAAATATTCACACAAAATTGCCACCCATACTAAATCATAATGTTATAAAAATTAATAATGAGATTAAACCAACTAGTTGAGTGTTTATGTCTTTTTTTTTTTTTTTTTTTTTTTTTAGGAATCATGGTTAGTTTTGAACATTTGCTTAGTCCATGTTATTTGTGAAGCAACCCTTTTAGCCTATAATCATAATCGGTCAAGGGGCAAGACTAAAACTATGTATTATTTCAACTGTGACATATAAAGAGCTTTGAAGTCATCCTTACAACAAGAAAAAAGCTGAACAAACCAGAAATCAATGACTTTTCTTGGATGCATTCAACCCAAAGAGAATTGAGGTTGCAAGGCAAACTGCCACACCAAAACCTGAAGAGACAGGTGGATACAGAGAAATAGTTGAGATAGCTTACCTCAGTGCAGAAACCACAGGGGGCATGAGCTGGTAGGAACACTTAAAAGGTAATTTTGAGGAATTGCTGGAAGCTCAATATATAAATCGCTTTAGAGTGAAACTCCTGGAGGCTGTAGTTATAAGGATTCACACTTTTGTGGGTTTTACCTCCAAGTATCTCGTTTTATTCCTTATCCAATGTTTTTTCTTTTTTTTTTTTCAATGCTTTTTCTTAATGGCACTAACTGAAGAGGCAGACAACATAGAAAACAAATGAGGATATATGCAGAGAGATGGAAACAGAAAGAAAAGGAAACGCTGAAAATCAAAAATATTGCAACAGAAATAAAGAATACCTTTGGTGGGCTCATCAGTAGCCTTGAAATGGCTAAGTAAAGAATTAAAGAACTTAAAGCTATGTCAATAGAAACCTCCCAAACTGAAAAGAATTTAAGAAAAAATAAAAAGACAGAATAGACTGTACAACTGTGAAAAAAATTTCAGAAGTGTAATATCAGTAAAACTGTTATACCAGGAGAAATACTTGAAGCAATAATTGCTGTGAACTTTCTAAAATTAATGACAGAAACCAAATTAAAAAATCATTATATTCATAGACCATCAAGCAAGATAAATACCAAAAATGTACACTTAGGCATGTAATACTCAAACCGGAGAAGATCAAAGACAGAGAAAATATTGAAAAAGGCTATAGGGAAAAATCACCTTACCTATAGAGGAAAAAAGAATAAAATTTACAGAGGATTTCTTCTCAGAAATTATGCAAACAAGAAGAGAATGGAATAAAATATTGAAAGTGCTAAAAAAAAAAAAAACCCAAACAAACAAACAAACAAACAAAAAACTAGATTTCTGTATCCAAAAAATATCCTTCAAAAGTGAAGGAAAAATAAAGATTTTCTCAGACAAACAAAAACCAAAGGGATTAATTGCTAGCAAACAGGCTTCATAAGAAATACTACAAACATCTCTAGAGATAAGAAAATTATATAAATGAGACACTGGGACTTACATTTAAAAAAGAAAGGAAATGAAAGAAAAAACATTGGATAAGGAGTAAAATCTTTTTATTTTTAAAAAAATCTTTTTCTACCATCTAATTAACATATCTATCACCTTAAATATTTTTAATGTGTGAGAACATTTACGTTTACTCCCTTAAAAAATGCTTGTTTAAAATAATAGTATGAATGTACTTTATTATTGTAGTGTGAAGATAACTGAAATAAATGACAAGTATTTTATAAAAGATAGGAATTCTTTATTCTGAAGTACCAGCACTACCCATGAGAAGTATAGTATTATTTGAAAGTAGACTTAGATTGGTTGCAAATGTATATTTCAAAATACAGGGCAGCCACTTAAAAAAAAGAAGTTATATAAAATAAGCACAACTGATAAGAGGGGAGAGAAAAAAATCTATAAATATGTATTCATATAAGTTTCTCAAAACCAGAAAAGGAAAAAAAGAAGAGGGGGAAAAAAAAAACGCCTCAAATAAATAAGTGCAGTGAAGAGAAATAGTTACAAGGTTGGTAGATTTAAATTCATATATATCAACAACCACTTTCATTGTGAATAGGCTAAATTCGTCAATTAAAAAAATTAGAGACTGAGTGGACTGAAGAAAGAAGATCTAACTATATGTTGTCTATAAGAAACTCACTTTGTCTATAAAGACACATATTTACTATCTAAGCAAAAAAGCTCAAAAGTATAGAAGTCAAAAAACATTCTCCAGAACAAGAGAATTTGTCAGTTAGCAATAGGCATTACAAATAGATAAGAGTCACATGTCCAAGATTATACAGTAATCCTTAATATGTATGCATGTAATAACATAACTGCATAGTCATGATGCAAAATTGATATTACTATAAGGAAGAATAAACAAACCTACTACTTTAGCTGGAGATTTCTGTACTTTTAGTAATTGACAAGCAAGAAGAAAACTGGTAAGGATATGACTTAGTCAATTTTAATAAACAGTTAAAACTAATTTTAGGAAAATTAGTAAGGATATAAACAGCACTGTTAGCCATCTTATCTAACTGACATTTAAGAATATTCCATACAACAACAGCAATACATTATTTTCAAACTCACATGGAACGTTCACCAATAGAGAGCACATTCTGTGCCATAAAACACACCTTAACTTTAAAAAGAATAGATATGTTCTTAGACCCCAAAGGAAGTAAACTAGAAATCAGCAACAGAAGCATGTCTGGGAAGTTCCAAATTATTTGAAGATTGAACAACACAATTCTAAACAACCCACATGGATAAAGGAGTCTCTGGAGAAATTAGATAGTATTTTGAACTAAATAAAAATACAACTTACAGAAATGTATGGAATTTGGAGGAAACAGTGCTTAGAAGGAAATTGATAACATTAAGTACACACATTAGGACATAAAGACTCAAATTCAATAGTCCAAGATTGTTCTACCTTAGGAATCTAGAAGAAGAAGAAGAACTTAAGCTTATAGCAAGCAGAAGAAGAGAAATAAAGTGAAGCAGAAAACAACAAAATTAAAATCAGGGAAACAGTACAAGAAATCAGTGAAACCCAAGGTTGATTCATTGGAAAGAAAAAACATTTAGTTAAACTCTAGTCAGACTATCAAAATTAAAAAAAAAAAAAAGAGAAGTCACAAATTAGTTATAGAGGAAATGAAAGAAGCATTGTCAAAACTGTTGTCCTGGGTAAAAATGATGATGAAGTAATATTAGAAACAACCGTAATGCCCACAAATTTGATGGCTTATATGAAATGGACCCATTCTTTGTAAGGCACAAACTACCAAAACTTAAGGAGAAATTGATAATCTGAGTAATCTCATATCTATTAGAGATATTGAATCAGTAATTAGGAACATTCCAAATAAGAAAACATCATGCCTAGATAGTTTCACTATTGAATTCTAACAAATACCTAAGGAAAAAAGTAATACCTTATTAACAATCTCTTCCAGAAAACAGAAGCAAATAGAATGCTTCCTATCTCATTCTCTGAGGTCAGCATTACCCAGCATTACCCAACACCAAAGCCAGAAAATGACATTACAAGGAAAAGAAACTACAGACCATTATTTCTTAAAAATCTAAATGCAGAAATCCTTAAAAGTATTGCAAATAAAATTCAGTAATGTATTAAAACTATATAACATAGAAGTTGGTTTTTTTTTTAATGGGCTTTTTAAAAAAATTTTTTATTTTTTATAATCATATATTTTTATCCCCAGGGGTACAGGTCTATGAATCACCAGGTTTACACACTTCACAGCACTCACCAAAGCACATACCCTCCCCAATGTCCATAATCCCACCCCCTTCTCCCAAACCCCCTCCCTCCAGCAACCCTCAGTTTGTTTTGTGAGATTAAGAGTTGGTTTCATTCTAGGTATGAACACCATTTGAATTAATCCACCACATCAATATGCTAAAGCAGAAAATTCAGATATACGTATGAATTAATACAACAAAGAGCCTTTGGTAATAGATTACACCTGAGGCATCTGTATGAACTCATGTTTATATAGTTGGTTACATATAGATACATTTATAGAAATGTTTATATGCACAGGTTTGTATATACAAATATATTTTCTTGCTCTTTCAGATGAAAGGACCTAGAAGCAACAATACCCTAGTAGAAATGTGCACACCTAATGTCCAGATCTTGGTTTCTAATACCATTCCCTGCTAAAAAGAACTAGGGCTCTGTGGAAAATGGTTGATTCTAGGAATGGGACAGCAAGTATGTAAGATGAGCCTGGAGCATCTTGTAGTACTATTAAAAAAAGTAAGTGGGGAAAAATGGCATTATCTCTAAGGGATACAGGACCAAATTGAAAGAGCTCCCAGTAGCCTATGTGAAAAAAATTTGAGGAACAAAATGAAGTGGTATTGTATTGTAACTCAAAGTATAATGTATATTTACTCAAAGTAGAAAATAAATATCTACAGTTCATAATTATATAAATAAATGCATAAATTATTAATAGAGGAGATTATATAAATCTCCCTTGCAGAATAATTCCAAATAATTTATGTAGATACTATGCCTTAAATTAAGGGAGCATAAATCCTTGCTCCTAAAGTGTGTGTTATGCATAATGACTTTTTTCCAAAGAGTAAAGTATGGAAAGGTAGGAAAAAAACAACTAGATCAGCCTTGTGATGAAGATCAGTATTGACGGTTGTAACTAACAACTGACAGTGGTATGTATGTATATACATACAGTGTGATGAAAATGGCACTTCTGTGTCTTACAAAAGCTCGTAATCTCAATCTAATTATAAGAAAAACATCATAAAATGCCAAAATGAGCAGCCTTTTACAAAGTAATTAGCTGTTACTCCTCAAAAATATCAAAGTCATGAGAACATAGAAAGTCTAAGAAACTATCCACAGCCAAGAGGATCCTAAGGAAGCATGCATAAATGTATGCCTGGAAAAGGAAAAGATTTTAGGTAAAAAATAAGAAATTCTGAAAATATGTATGGATTTCAGATAATATATCGATATTGGGTGATTAACTGTAGCAAATGTATCTTGCTAATGTATTGTACCAATAATCTTTCCTGCTGTTACTACTCTTCATTCATGCCTTTGTTTCTGTAGGGTCTTACAGGCCCTAAAGAAGTTGTCCATACCTGTTTGTTGTTTATTAGCTGTGATACAGGGATATCACTTGTTCATCAAGCCCCAGGTAGGAGGACATACAAAATTATCCACCTGTGATGCCATATGATTATGTTGAGCATAAAACATAAAGGGAGAGGAAATGTTCTGTTCACTATGTCTTTCAAGCTTAAATCTACATTATAGTAAATGGCCTACATAAAAGGAGAAACTCCACTGGTACCCTTAGGAAAAGTTCTTAATACCTCGTTCCTCTTGTCTTTAAGTACCTGAGAAGAGTCTACTTCCTAGATGCTGTGTATATCTTATCTACAGATTTGTCTCAAGGTTGTCCCAATATACTGTGATTATGGGTTTGTTGTGACACAGACAATTATTGTCATCTGTCTAAATAAGCCCAGTTCTCCCTGAAAAACTGAACCATTGACTGAAAGCTGTGTTAACAATTAATGAAATTGCCTGGCTTCTTCTCAGCTTGCTATTCTTCAGCTCCTAGCCTCCCCAACTACAAACCTTTCTTCAGAACACTTTCCTATATATGTTCAATTTTGTGCTCAGTGGTTTCACTGCTGAAACAGGCCTATGACCTTAATTACACTCATATTCACAACAGCAAGGTTGTTGTAGAAACACCAGTGGGAAGACGTATAGTAATCTAGTGTATAGTTCACAAATCTTACATTGCTACCCCATCCTCTTTCTGCTGAAAAGTTTCACTGTATCATATTGCTTTGGGTAAATGAGCAAATATCCTGTCATCTGAATGTGAGCCTCTAAATGGTGGGAAAGTCACAGATTTATCTCAACCTTAGAAGATTTGGAGAACTTTGGTAGAAGAGGAAAATACCCTAACTCTCTTATGTATGAGTGCCTTTGAACTTAAAATGGGTCTCATTTGCATATATCTAGATAATCTGTATTTTTAAGGAATTTTCAAAGCAAGGCAGGGAAATGTAGCCTTGAAAATAATATAAAATATCTGTATTGCAAAATATTTTAAATATTAGTTGAATACAATGAGACATTTGTTAGGGGCTGAGGAACCAGAAAATTGCAAGCATTTAAGAGAAACATCTCTTATTTTAAATTCACTTGCAGTTCCTGGTAACTGAATGCTGCTAAAGAGAAAATAACAGGAGTAACAAAATCCCTCATAAGTTTAATAGCTGTCCACTGATTGTAAATGTGAAGAGGACCTCTCTAAACACAAAGCTGAAATGTAGAGGAATCCTCTTTTATTAAAGCCCCTGACCTCCTGCCCATTAATGGGCAGCCTCTGAATACCACGTATGTGGCAACACTTTGTAATGTTATTTTGTAGAATTTTATTTCCACTTTCTGAAATCAAGTCTTTGTCCTCACCCCAATTATGTTTACATTGTTTGTTTGTTTGTTTGTTTGTTTCTTAATCCTGAGTTCCTTTAGTCAGAATTATGCTGTTTTTTAGAAAAAACAAACTTTAAAAAAAATGATTGACAACACAAGATTGAATGATTTTCTCCCCGGAAGCACTGTCTACTCATTTCTCTTCCTTCTTGGAGGAGCCTGGGTTCTCAGATGTTAAAAGAGCAAATGTATTTTACAGTGGCACTAAGCTGAGGTCAGAGTTTATTTTTGAAATTACTTTGTGATTCCCGCTGCATTTACAAAGGAACCTAGTTGAGTGTGCAGAGCAAATGGAGGGTCATATTCAATAAATTTGGAAATTTAGTACCCCTGACACCTGTTTCTAAAGACATATAATTGAAGTTAATATTTAATTGGCTCATACATAGACTATGTTTTGCTAAAACATGGCCTGTGTATCTATAGGTAAGGATGAACAGCAGACTTGAGAAAAAGTACCTAGAGACTCACATTCTAGCTAAGAGTTATACACACAAAAATCAATGCTACCTATATTTCTTTTACCTGTGGATTATCTGACTCCATCATTTAGAATGTAGGCTCCCTTTGGGCAGGGACTGGGTACATTCACCAGAACAATGCATGAAACATTACAAATGCTCAAACATTATGTTGAAGGTATAATGGCAAGAAACCTGAAGGTAGGTAAAATAAATAAAAAATAAATGAGATCATAAAGGTGAAGCCCTATTCTGATTTGACTGGTATCGTTCTAAGAAGAGGAGATTAGGATACAAACATGTATACACAGGAAAGAGAAAGTGGTGATCTGCAACCCAAGGAGGGAGGTCTCCGGGAAACCATACCTGCTGGCACCTTAATCTTAGACTTCAAGCCTCCAGAGGGATAGAAAAACAATTTTCTGTTGTTTAATACACTCAGCCTATAGTATTTTGTTCAATGGCAGCCTTAGCAAATGAATACAATACTTAAGATGGCATTACTAGATAAAATACAGGGTGTTTAATTAAGTCTGAATTTTAGGTAGTGTTTTTTAAGTATGATGTTCCATGCAGTATTTGGGACATTCTTGTTCTACAAACAAAACAAAACAAAGAACTTTATATTAAATTCAAATTTAACTGGGTATCCTGTATTTTATTTGTTCAGTCTGGAAACCCAAACTTATGAAAGATGGAGAAGTTTTTACAGAGGAGGTGCCATTTGAATTAGATTGCAAAAGATAAAACATTATTTTGGTGGGGGTGGAAGAGACTAGAGAAGTCAGTGTGAGCAGGCCCCAATGGAAGTTTTCACTATTTGCTTACTGTGTTTATACTAAAGCAGCTATCACAACCCATAGCCATTTAACTATTCAGAAATGACAATTTAATTAAAAATGGAAGATCTAATTGCCATTGATTACTCAGTGGTTTCTAAACCTGGGAGATTTTAAAAAAATATATCAATTTTTAGGACTCACCCAGACTAATGGGTCACTGATTTAAGATGACTAAAAACAGCTAATCAGTTCAGTGTAAAAATATCCTACACTCATAAACCAAACTGGGCAGGCCAGGATCTGTTCCATGGATAGTTTCTCTACAAGTGAACCTGAAACTTTGATAAACCCTCTTCTGAAGGGAAAGCTATACTATAATGTCTCCCTAGGACTCATCTCTGCATCTCTATTTTATACAATATTGCATCATAAACTCTAACATTTTCTAAACAGGCTGAATTTGTATTTGTGTGTGTGTGTGTTTGTGTGTGTGTATAAATATGGTCACATGTTTCCCCATAACCTAACGTTAAAATAATCACATAACACTATTTTGTTAGAGAGGTTAAAATAAATAAAGCATGAATTTTATTTATAAGTTTAAAACTTGTTCTTTGGTAGTAGAGGAACACTTCAGTCTTGATAATTAATGCTACATGCTATTGACGCAGACCACTATTCAAAATAAATATTATGCAATGCAGTGTCTGTTCAACTACTGCTTACAGAATTTACTGAGTTTGGGAGACTATTTTTTAACTTATATATTAAAATTCAGGGAGGTCAGTTAGTGAAAAGGAAAATGCACTAACTGCTCTTGTTGGAAGATAAAGTAATTGGCCAGCAGTGATGAATATATAAATATCTATGTTTGTTTTTCAAAGACACTGGGCTGATTCAGGGAAAAATTCTGACTCAAAATCATGGAGGATAAGTAACAGCAGGAGTCACAAAATGAAACCAGGAAGAAGGGAATTAGGAAAGAAATCAAGTTGAGTGTAAGAGTTAAAGGGAGTCCACATAGTCATAAACAAATATAAAGACTGGATACTTCAGGGCCATTTATATTGGCCTGAAACTATCACTTAGACATACATTCTCTGGAACCAGACTCTTTGCAGGTGGCTGCTTAGTCTTATATGGATATGAGTATGGAGGGAATTTGTTTCTGTCTGCCCAATTCCCTTTCCCCCTTCCTCTAGAGAAGAACTATATTTACTGTCTTTGAAAGAGTCTTCTTGTTTCAGATGAAACTGCTAGGGCTTCTGATCACAGTTTCATGCTACTTTGGCCAAAAATGAGTGGAGGAACTAGGCAAGTCAGAATAGACCATCTTTGTGGCCATATAGTAGCTCAGGGATGGCAAAGGATATATGCCAGGCCAATCAGACATCTCCTAGGAATCTCTCATACAGTCCCTGGGAGAAGGAAGTTATTTTTCCCTTGAATGGCAAGCTGTAAGGCTGTGACTTCAGAAGGGTCAGTGACTGTGTTCCCTGTAATGTGCAGAGTGCAGGTGATTGAGGCCAACACACCTGCAGAATATGGAAAGATAAGTATATATGGTCTGTATCATTCTCCCTCTCCCTCTGTCTGTGTCTTTCTCACAGTTGCTCACACATACACAGAACCATTGGTGAGCCTTATTTGGTTGACCTTCCTGCTGGCTCTCCTTCCATTGTGTATGGGTGAGTGCATATGTGGTTTGGTAAATGGGCTAGCTAATTCCCCTTCTTGCTTGATGGGTTTTTGTTTGTTTCTGTCACTAATAACCAGAAAAGCCTTAACTAATTCTGAACATTACCTTTATTTTTTGTGGCCTTTAATTTATTTAAACTTTGCTACCTGACATTCTAGTTGATTTAAAATTATTACAAGGAAGGAGAAGCTTCATGTTTATCTTGATGCTGTCCTTTTGTATTTGGAATCATTTTTCCTTGAGCTTCTACCTTTAGCTCTAGTAAAACAGAACATAATGTTGCAGGGTTCAGATGAGGAATGGATATTCAATGAACTGCAGATTGTTCTTTCTAAAACATTACCATGCACTACTGGGCCTGTCTGTTTGTGGTCTCTTAAGGATGCTTGGAATATTTCTATATTTGGATCATTGCTCAAGCTCCAGTTACTACTCTGAAATTTACTCTTTCCTCCTCTCTCGACTGAATTCTTCCTGGCTTTCAACACTTTCTTAAGGCTCTCATAGTAAGGGGTTCTTTGACTCAAGTCATTTCTGGTTGCTTAGCTTTGAAGGATATTATGTCCTTATACATCTTCAATTAAGTTGAACATACAACATTTTCATAAACTGAGGAAAGGCTAAATTGTCTTTAGAACTAGCTTCTAACTTTTTTTTTCCCACAGAGATTAATGTGCACTTGAAATATAAGTGAAGATTTCATGGAGGAGGAATAATCCTCATGGACTATAGAAGATAGTAATCCAACATGATTAGAAGCTCTGACTTCTTGATTTTCTTTTGGAACGACAGAAGCAGTTGAAGTGGAAGGTGAGAGATGGAGTGAGGGAAAATATGAATTTATTTATAACCGCTGTCTATATTCTACAAGAATTATAGGATGCCATACCTCCTTTGGTCTTAGCTCCTCATGAGTTTGATCCCTGGATGAAATGCTGCCTTTTAATCTTTAATTTGATTTAACGTTTTAAAGAATTTTTGCCTTTTGGGAATGCAATTAGACTTTGCAGGACATCTGTCTGTCAAGAAGGATAATGGCATTTTCAGTGCACATTCACCGAACAGGAATTCTTAATCTAAGGCAGCACCTTAGGGGTTCCCTGGAAACAACAGAAAGTCATGCTCATCTGGGCCTGGTAATTTAAGAGAAGTGGCCATCCAGCTGCAGTAGGAAACAGCTTCTCACACAGAAGTCAGCAATTATCTCTTAGCCCAGGTGACAGATGGTAGGAAAGCATTCTCTCCTAGACCCAGGAGCTTGGCTTCTACATCTGTGAAGGCATTTCTCATCAGGCTTCCTTGCATATTCATAATTTCACAGGCTTCAGTGTTATTGAGAGGACCAGATCTGTTCTGTCTCTGTCGGGCTTTGCTCCTCCATTATTCCATGCATCTTCATTGTCCTTCCCCCAAGTTCCAGTTAAATTGAACAAATAGAATAGTAGAATGAAACATATACATACACATATACACATATATACACACATATGTGTGTGTGTGTGTATACACACATCTATACTTACACTTAATTTTAGAGGAATAATCTAATAAAGAAAATCCTGTAAATTTACAAAAAACAAAACAGGCATATAATTAAGCAGTCAAACACAACTTTCGCTTACCTGGCCTCTGGATATAGAGGTGTAATACTCCATTCGTATTATTTTCACACTGGTCTTTCTCACTAAACTCTTAAGTTCCTTGAAGCCATGGACTTTTTTTATTAACATGGTCATTCTGAACAGCCATTTAATATATTCTTGCCACTTGCCAAATAAATGAATAAATTAACCAATTAATAGATTAATTGGTTAGGAATAGAGTACTGCCATGTTCCAAAGAGACAGAGTCTCATGGCTGAAAGAAAAGGGAGTGTTTTTATTAGGATCCCCATATCCTTGAAAGTAGAAGGTAATGTTGAGACAAATTCTGTGTTATTTCAGTGGAAACAATTCATTAGCGCCAGAGTTATCTGTTACCCCAGCCCAAATATTTGCCCGCATCCCAGGTTCTATTCTGACCCAAGACCTGGAGAAGTTTTTTCCACGTGTCAGCACCTGTACCCATCCACCCCTTTGCAAGCTCGTAATCTCACAGCATTTTATCTTAACTCCAGGGCTTTTGCTACTTAGTTGGGAGTCCTGTTTGGAATTATCTGGACTTAACCCCCTATCCAAGGCTACATTTTTACTTTGTTTGTATATTAAGACTGCCTCGTGACAATGAATTTCTAAGACCTTGGCTGTATAGTTGAACCCACAATCTTTGACTACTGCATATAATATAATAGGAAGTCCTATATACACACACTGTATTACATCAATATTATTTTTTAGGGGATGCATGAAAATGAAATATAATTCTATTTATTAAATATATTCTTTCTGCTAGCAAAGATTTATTTATAAAATAGCATACGAGTTCCATGTGACAGTATCATTTTTCATAGAAGCTTCTTGGCATCAAAAAGACTAAAGTGACTTGGGAGTTTGGCATTTGTGTATAGTGTCACAGGGATACACAGCTTGTCATAACTCAGAAGATTCATGTTTGGCAGCTTTATGATGGACATAATTTTGAGGTACATAGAACACTAATGCTTTATTTGCATTTCCTTTTTGGTTAAACGTACTGTCTTTTTTCCCCCAAATATTTGAAATACTTATCAATGAGGGGGGGGGGGGACCTTAATATCTTATGCAAAACCTCATGAAACACGTTGTTTGGTACCTAAGTAGTGGACCTTCATGAAGTATTGTTCAAGCATACCCAGCCCCTCTGGCTTAATGGAAATATGACGATAAATTACTGATATTTGGTAGTTTCTATCCCCTGAATTGGTTTGTTTGGTGTATGAGAGATTGTGCCCTGTTCTATTACATACTAACATAATAAATTATTGTTTCAATGCTACATCCACTATGTGTCTTTTGAAGACAACATGACATTTAGGCATTTATAAGTAGTTACCAATGTCAGTGACTTGGCTAACCCTGCAATAGATGGGTGGATACCATAAAGCAAAGCTAAGTTGGTAAATTCCCAGGCAGTGATGAATTTATCTTAAATTGCTCCCCCTCCAGCAGCTGGCAAGTGTGTTTTGCTATAGATTGTAAGAAGCATCCTTAGTTTAAAAAAAGTGTTACAGTGTAAAAAATAAAAGCAGAAGTAGGTGTCATAGATTCAAAGAAATGATAGATCAAGGAAATGTTCACATTATTAATATTAACCTAAGTGTCTCCAAATCCTCCTAGTCTATGCCTATTAATTGGGAAATTTTGGTATGTATAACAAGAAGATACCAAATCTGTCCCTCAGAATTGCCTCAGTTATTTCTGGGAACACCTATGCATATTTATGCTCAGAAATTCAATTACTCATATACTACTTCTCCCATAATTGCCTATGGCTTTCTTTCTGGCTGTTCCATTATGCATAGCTGTGTCAACCACTGGGCCCATGGTTCAGTGCCACAGTTACTACTACACCTTACAGCTCCTCAAGGGAATGAAGTGAGAACCCACCTTATCTTTGTATCTCCAGTCTTGAGTATCAAAAACCCTATTATTAATACAGTTATTTCAGTTTTTAAATGCCTATAACTTATCCCTCTATAAGAATTGAGATGTAGTCCCAAGGATTGGGCCAGGAATATAGAAAAAATGTTTTCCTCTGTTTTTAAATCTAACAACAACCTGGATCTCAGATTATTCTTTTACGAGAAGGAAGTGGTCTTCTACTTTGTTCCCTCCCTCCCCATATCACTTCATATAGTTAGATGCCTGGGGCAGGACGTTCTGGTGCTCCAGGTTGATCAACAGACTAGATGATCATTATGTGTGAATATTTATTGAGGGCCTTCTGGTACAGCTGCTTAGGACTTCCAACACAGTGTGAAAAATTCCTACAAGCCAATCAATGTACTGAAACACAATTTCAAGAAACAATTTTGGTATCATGAAGGTGAAGAATGTTGTGCTTTAGGAGAAAGTAATAAAAGAAATTTGTTTCATATGGAATTAGGGTAGTAATCAAAAGCAAAAGCATAGGTGAAAAAGTGATCTTCATTCAGAGACCCATGAGCTGAGTAGGAGTCAGGCAGATAGAGGAACAAGGTTTGTTTTAGGCGGAGATCATCAGAGGAAAATTCTCTGGGCTGGAAATGAATGTGGCATTTTCAGGAAGTGAAAGACTCTGGCTAAAGCTTTTGGAGCAAAGGTGAGGGTGATAGTAATTTAGGTTAAAGAAGAATTTTTTATCTTGAAGGCCATATTCTATGTATTCTAATTTGTGTGGATAATATTGAACACATTCTGCTTGGTCTGATTTACTCTAAAAATGATAATCCTCAGAAAGTTGGCAAGACTTTTGTCAAGATCTTTTATTTGTGTGTCTTCTCTCTTTTCTGCTTCAGTACTCAAGTCTCAGAAAGGTACTTTTATGAATGAGACCCAGAAGACACAAAAGATAATCTAGAATAAGCTCGCTTTGTGAACCCAGACTAAACCATGCAGTCTTTGACTAGAAGCTTCTTAAGTGAATGTATATTTAAGTTTGATTTGGTCTCAGAATTTTTCTTTGAAATCATGAATATGTTATTGATAAGTGTGAGCATGCCTTTGAATATCCTAAAAGAGAGCAACATGAACAAACACAATAGTATATTTTATGTGTCATGTGTACTTGAGGAATAGGGAACTAGTAAAGTAACTAGATGAATTATTTCAGGAGGGCTTCAAATGATCTAGTCTGGACTGACCTGACTTGGGTGGAAGATACTGCACAGTTAGCTGATCAGTGAGTCTGAGTGTTAAGTTTCAACTGAACTCCCAGCTTTTCGGATACATATTGTAAGCTACTGGGAGAATATGTGAGGACTGCCTGACTTCAGTATGTCAAGGCTAATGTGCACTTAATCAGAGAAGGACCTTGTGCCTCCAAACGTCCATTTGCCAAGGTGAGGTATCAACCTTTCACTGCTCAGCCCTCAGTGACCCCACCTGTGAACTCAGTGTCCTCATTTTTCTGATTTTATAAAATTCTAAGGCAAGGATCCCGTTCATACTTTGAACCCTAATTTTTTATTAAAATTTACTTCTTTCTTATTATCATGGCATAAATCTAACTACTTCATAGTTTATTAGCCTTTACTAACATTTTTTTTAAAGAAAGCTCATCTTGAGTCAAGATATAAAGAAATACAAATATCTAGGTACAATATAGTTTTTTTTTTTTTTTCATTGAACTTCAGTGGTTTCTAATAACTTTTCAACTTAACCTTGATTTTCTTTCCAATGCTAAGGAGAAAAACACCTTCAACTACTTTTTCATGAGGACAATTATTCAGGATCTCTTAGTAACATGCTGCTGTAAGAAGAACATGAAGAGAGTTAAATAGGCACTCACACTGACCTTGAGTAGTTTATGATCTAAGTAGAACATTATGATGCAGAAATATATCTTCAGGGAACGCATTAGAGACCTTACATTACTTATGTGTTTAAATTATGTGCAAGCAAAAAGGTAAGGGAATTTAATTCACTGATGAAGAAGGGAAGAACTTCAGTTTGAGGGAAAGTATCAAAGATTAGCTATGAGCTTGGGAAGACTATTTGAAGTATAAACTGCTTTAGAAGTATCTTTCTAGAAAGAAAAGCATTTCAGTGAATTGGAACTAGAAATTTCAAGCCGGAGGATTTATCTTAGCAGAACTCTTGGTGGCAGATATCAGATATGTGAATGATGTTGTCTGTGAATATATTTGCCTGTAAAACATGTTAGGTTGGATGATAAAGTGTGCATGTTTTAATTGTTAATAGAAAATAAGTAATGAACTTGAAGTAAATGTTACAGAATATATAGAAAATGATCAATGTAGAAAATAGGGGGGTGCCATTAAGCAGTACAATAAAAGTGTATTTGGAGAGATTTATTGGAATGTGTAAATTTGGGTCAGGTGATAGAGAACCATAGATACTAAGAACAGGTCAGCATAACTGTCTTATTTTTAAGTAAAAAATCTGGAAAGGAGAGTATGTCATGTGAGCTATTTCCTTTTTCTGGTCTATAAGCCAATCTGCCTATAAGCCCTCCTTATCTTCAACTTCCTTTCTGTCCTCAGTGCTCCCCTTTCCCTTCCATGTAGTGTGCTTTTTTCATGTTGATTTAACATTCCCATGTTCTGAATTACAGAACGTAACCTGGCTTGTATCTTGTTTCTAATACTGTTGTAACTCAGCCAGTGACAATCATAAACTAATACCCTATAGATTCGCCCAAACCACACTGGGTGAAAGAGCTAAGGGCAAGCCTCTGTTTTCACACTAATTGGTTTAGTTATAGTCAGAAGAAGATTCCTTGTGATTTGTTTCTGAAATTCCTACAGCTTACCCAGATCACCTAAACCTAAAGAACAAACACATTCAAATGAAATTTCCAGTTTTTCACATTACATAAATTATCTTTCTCTTTTGAAGCCCAGATCAACCCTTCCTCTTGTATAAAGCTTCATTTGAGTATTTTACCTGACAACCATAAATCCCTCCTCCAAATTCCTGAGTTTATTCTGCTCAAAACTTTGAGTTATATTTTGCTTAACAAATAGGTTGCCTGAGCCTTTAGAGGGGTTACTCAGCCTTAATCTTTTCTATCTCTTCCTTAACTATGGCTTACACATGAGAAGGATATCATTAATATGTTAATAGTAAGACTTCATTCAGATTCATGAGCTCTCTATCCCAGTTTTTAGTAATTAGAATCATCTTGACGTGGGTCCTGAACCACAACAATCTATGGATAAAGTGCTGTCCACATCTTTGCTCCAACCCACTACCATTTAGAAAAATCACACCAAATTTTCCGCCTTGTGCAAAAAGCTGACAAATTCTGTAACTTTTTCCCTGTTTCACTCATTTAAGGAAAAAAGACAGACTAAAAAATGAAATTCTTTGAACTTCCTCCAAGAAAAATCCCACTTAAATCCTCCATATTACTAACCAAACTCCAAACCTGGAAGGCTTAGTTTTGCCTTGAAACTTCAAATTCACATGTTCCTGAATAGTTTGAACTTGACAAGTCATATCTTCCACCATTTCTTATTTTTGGCAACTCCTGATCCTGTTGAGGTTGTAGGGAATATTATGGGGGCATTACTGAGGAAGGAGATGGGGTGAGTGCTATGTGTGTTGGGAAGGAGTTCAGATTTCTCAAATACTCTACAACTTCAGATTTCCCTTAGAAAATGAATGAATGGTTGAACAGGGAAAATGATTGGTGTACTCTACCAAAAATAAAACTGTTACTAATATTTTATCAACTTGCTCTTAACTGGGGCTGTTTTATTCCCCTTATGGAACATCTTTAGAAAATGGGTAGCCCCCAACCAGTTTCCACCTCCAATCATTGCATTTTAGGCTCTCTTTCCCATAATGTGGCTCTGAATGCGTTATTACTCTAATGTGGGCAATAATAAATCTATATTATTTAAACATAATAAAGGAGTTAAAAGGAAATACAAGTAAGAATGCAAAGTTTTCCAGAGAAAATAAGAGCAAAATTATATTATTTTTGTTTATGAAATGATCGGTACTGTTGATTCCATTAAAAGCAAATTCTATCATTTTAAAATGTTGGCTTATGCTATAATATTATCTTCCTACCTCTACCATCTCCTCTCAGAATTTTGAAGAAGAGTAAAGGTGCCATTTACAGAAATGAAAATGAACATCGTGCCTATCTTCCCCTTCAACCTACATATGGAGAAAGAGGCAGAATCACTCTGAAGGTTTACTCATGACAGGAAAAGAGACATATAAGTTTGATGACGAAGTAATTTCAAGAAATTAACTTTGGTTAATTTATCTGACCTTGCTTTAAGAGGTACAGCTGTGCTGAGTCCACAGAGAGCTGCAGCCAAGCAGTGCCTTGATGACTGACTCTGGCAAATGCAGTGGTTTACTGTGGTTGTTCTTTTTCCTATACATAGGATGATGCTTCCCCCTTTGCTACTTCTCTTACAACATAGGTATGTTTTTTGCCTAGAAATATATATTTTTCCCTTTTTTCCTTTGCTAGCAGGAAAACTAAATGACTAGAACAAATTCAACCATGGACTTTCCCAGCCACTGAACTCATAATAGTTTACTAGTCCAAGTGTCATGCACTGGTGTGAATACTTTAAGGAATAAATATTGAAATATTAAAAGTAGAATGACCTCTACTATATAACCTCATCTTCTGTTAAGAGTTGTTACACCATGTTACTGAGCAAGGCCTACATAGGTCCTTTCCTTGTTTTATCACCTTCTGTGGAAAGAATTTTTCCCTCCTACAGTAATCACTGGCCATAGATTCTAATCACCTAAATCCCTTTGTTGACATTTTGTATTGGTAACATTTAATTATCTATTTAATCTAACATTTAATTATCTCAGTATTTGCTGAGAGCTGACTCTGTGCTAAGCACTGGGAAAGACCCTAGAAATAAAATGATGGGCAAAATCCAATCTTATTCCTACCTGCATGGTGCTTGCAGTTAAGTTTGGGAGAAAGAAATAATTTAATCACACAAACTGTATCTGAATTTAGTGTTTCAACAAATGAATGGTACAATCAAAATACTACATTTCATCAATGTATAATGTGTTTTGGAGGATGAAGTGATAATTAAACAGAACCTAGAGTAAATGATATCTATGGAATTCAGGTTAGGGAAGAAGAGAAGTACAAAATGTTTCAGGCAGAGTAGGATAGCTAAATTTTTCAAATAAAAATATAGGATGTACTTCTGCTTCAGTAAATATATGGTAGACATAACTTTCCCTATTCTTCCTGCTAAACACAGCTAAAAACCTTGATCATTACATATAAAACAAATATAAGGAGGCTCTGAAAGGTAAAGAGAAGAAGACAGACTGGATAGGGACATTACAACTCAAAGAACAATGTGGTGGTGAGTTGCCTGGGCTTGGTTTTTATCTAATATATTCTATATTTAGAGCTAAACAATGAGAAATCTGGGAAATTACAATAGCACAAACAAAAAATGCCTCAAGAAACACCTACTATCTCTAGCCAAAAGTTCAGGGAGGGGACAATAGGAAGGGATAAAATCTTTAGAAAGTGATTGCTCTTCTGTAGCAACACTGCAGAAATATTTGTGGTTCCATTCCCACTCATTCTAGTGAGAGAAAGCTGAGTGGGAGCCTAGATCTCTACTTGACTTCTTATTAAGAGGGGCTGTAATGGGGTACTTTAACATCTTTACCAAGGTAGTGTTAGGGATGGCCAAATATGGATCTGGGATTTCCATCTCTGAGGACTGGTAATAAGTTCACACCTTACCCCATTGTTCCATGTTATCAGTAGAAATGATGTGGGAACCCTGGGCCTTTACCCCAACCCACCAGTAACAAAGCACACCTCCTACTGAGATTGTGTCAGGTCTGAGGTCTATTAGAGAGTCAGGGCTTCCACCATATCATCTACCATTATAAAGACCACTCCCCACTATAGTGTCAGTAGAGATCATGTAGGAAGTAAAAATTACCATCCCTATCCAGCAGTAATAAGGAGTCACTCCTTCCCTCCTCCATGTACATTTGATAGAAATGAAGAGAGAGTGGGAAATTGGACTTTTGTCTGTATCTGGAAGTAAGAAGATAACAGCTCTTCTTCCCTTGCTGGTACAGTGTCACAGGAAGTCAGCTAAAACAAGAACAACAAAAATTTTCAATATCCTGAGTCTCATTAAAAAAAAAAAAAAAAGAAAAAAGAATGACCAAGTTTCATTTGAAAATTATTGTCATACTAAGAACCAGGAAGATCTCAAAGTGAATGGAAAAAAGACAATCAATAGATACAAACACTTAAGAAGACGGAGTTAGAGTTACCTAAAAAGATTTTAAAACAGCTATAATAAAAAGGCTTTAATGAGTAATTATGAACACACATGAAACAAATGGAAAAACAGAACACCTCAGTAGAAAATGATTTCATCAAAAAAATAGAAAATATGAGGAAAAATCAAATGGAAATTTTAGAATTGAATACAACTGATGTGTAATGCTCAATAAATGAACAGAGATTTTAGAATTGACTATAATAACTGATGGGTATGCTCTGTGAATGGGCTTAACAGCAAAACACAGAAGATGGGGGCAAAAATAACAAGCTGGAAGATAAATAATAAAAATGGAATGACAAAGAAACCCATGCCAAGACATGTCATTATTAACCTGAAAACTAAGGGGGAGGGGACTTAAAAGCACCCAGATAAAAATGACACCTTACCCATGAGTAAAAACAATTAAAATGGTTGCATTTCTCTTATCAGGGAACCAAGAAACCAAGAAGAAACTGTCTACTCTGGATACTCTCTCCAGCAAAATGTCCTTCAGGAATGAAGGGAAATTCAGGATAAATGAAGGAAAACCAAGAAAACTGATTGCAGTGGACATACCCTAAGAGAATAAAGGAAGTTCTCTAGGGGCACCTGGGTAGCTCAGTGGGTTAAAGCCTCTGCCTTCGGCTCAGGTCATGATTCCAAGGTCCTGGGATTGAGCCCCGAATCGGGCTCTCTGCTTAGCAGGGAGTCTGCTTCCTCCTCCTCTCTCTCTCTGCTTGCCTCTGCCTACTTGTGGTCTCTGTCTGTCAGATAATAAAAATCTTAAAAAAAAAAAAAAAAAGAAAAGGAAGTTCTCTAGAGAAGAAACAAAAGAAGGAGCATTTGAACCCCTGGGATGAAGAAGGATTACGGTAAGGAAATATATGGGTGAAGTCAATAAGCTTTCTTTCTCCTCTTGAGTTTTCTGAATTGTGTTTGATAGTCGAAACAAACAACAACAAAAACAATGCTGAATGCTGTAGATTTCTGAATGTATGTGGAGGAAATATTTAAGGCTGTAAAAACAGTGAAAGATAAGGAGGGATAAATGGGGTAATATTTCTATTCTCTATCAAACTGGGAAAATAATACCAAAAGACTATTAAGTTACATTTATGTAATTTAATATCTAGAGCAAATCTAAGACTGACTCAAAGAGATACACTCAAAATCACTATAAAGTGGAATTTAGATGTTTAAGTAACTTACAGAAAAGGCAGGACAAAATAAATCAGACAACAATAAACAGAGGACAAACTCAAAAATATAATGCCAGACTGCATAAAATTATATTAAATGTAAATGAATTAAATACATTAAGTAAAAGATAGAGATTGGCAGAGTCAATTAAAAATATCCAATTGTAAGAGGAGTCAATTTGGCGGAGAAGTAGCAGGCTGAGAATTCTTCAGCTAGCCGGAGATCAGCTAGATAGTTTATCTAAAGATTGCAAACACCTGAAAATCCATCGGCAGATCGAAGAGAAGAAGAACAGCAATTCTGGAAACAGAAAAACAACCACTTTCTGAAAGGTAGGACCGGCAGAGAAGTGAATCCAAAGCGACGGGAAGATAGACCCCGGGGGGAGGGGCCGGCTCCCAGCAAGCGGCGGAGCAACCGCACACAAAATCAGGACATTTAAAAGTCTGTTCCGCTGAGGGACATCGCTCCAGAGGCTACCCGGGGCAAAGCCCACACGGGGTCAGCGTGGCCTCAGGCCCCCCAGGGTCACAGAAGGATCGGGGGTGTCTGAGTGTCGCAGAGCTTGCGGGTATTGGAACGGGAAAGCCGGCCACAGAGACAGAGCCGACAGTAAGCTCGCAGCTCGGGGTGACCTTGAACTGGTCGCAGGCTCAGTGAGCTCGGAGCGCGGCCGGAGGTCAGGCAGACGGGAGTAACTGGACGCTGTTCTCTGAGGGCGTACTGAGGAGTGCGGTCCTGGGCTCTCGGCTCCTCCGGGCCGGAGACCAGGAGGCCGTCATTTGTATTCCCGTCCTCTGGAACTCTACGGAAAGCGCTCAGGGAACAAAAGCTCCTGAAAGCAAACCCGAGCGGATTACTCACCCCGGCCCGGGGTAAGGGCGGTGTAATTCTGCCTGGGGCAAAGACACTTGAGAATCACTACAACAGGCCCCTCCCCCAGAAGATCAACAAGAAATCCAGCCGAGACCAAGTTCACCTACCAAGGAGTGCGGTTTCAATACCAAGGAGAGCAGCAGAATTCCAGAGGAGGAGA